>NW_015386917.1:146450-181796 GCF_001527695.2 Protobothrops mucrosquamatus | reverse complement strand
CTCCTGCTCCTGCTCCTCCCTTCTTCCTTCTTCCTTCTTCCTTCTCCTTCCTTCTCCTCCTCCTCCTCCTATCTTAGGATTGAGGGAACAATCTCTTTCCCCTTCTCTGCGGGCATGGAAGGAAGAAAAGGAACAGATCGTGTCTGCAGCAATGGATGAGGCTTGCCCTGATGAGTTTGTGGTGGGTAGTTTAAAAGGCAGAGGGGAACTTTCTCTGTTAGGCTACGGCAGGGGTAGGGAACTGCTGTGCAGGGTCTGAGGTTTTGCTTGATAAAAAAAATACAGTAAATCAGAAGTTGCCTTTAAGCTTCATGTTTTTATTCAGCTGAACAAAGACGGGCTCCTCTAAAAGAGAGAAACCCTGAAGGACAAGAAATCCTGGTATTTATTCTTTCTGATTACATAAGCCATCCACCCAGCAAAGCTGACACACACATCAGATCAACATTTAACCCAGTAAGTTTGGCACACCGTAGATAAGAAGGGAGAAAGCAGAAGTAGCTAAAAATGTTCCCTTTTGGGTGTTTTCCCTAAAGACATCGTACGTTCCCAGGTGGGTTCGGACATGGGGTGTTTTCCTTGCTGTCCTTTCGTGACCCTGCATCCAGGACTCTGCAAGGGCCCAAAGACAGCAGGGCCATCTGCACATATTCAAAATTGGTACTTCCTATGCTGTCCTCTAATTCCGGGTCAACAGCTATGCTGGCTCAGGAATTCTGGGAGTTGAAGTCCACAAGTCATAAAAGAGCCAAGGTTCCCTACCCCTGGGCTGGGCTAGGGCAATATGACGCGGCATTGTTTGTCCTGCTGTCTTTAGCTTTGTTGTTGTTGTTAGTTGTGAAGTCGTGTCCGACCCATCGCGACCCCATGGACAACGTTCCTCCAGGTCTTCCTGTCCTCTAACATCTTCTGGAGTCCATTGAAGCTCACGCCTGCTGCTTCAGGGACTCCATCCAGCCACCTCATCCTCTGTCGTCCCCTTCTTCTCTTGCCCTCCATCTTTCCCAGCATCAGGCTCTTCTCCAGGGAGTCCTTCCTTCTCATTAGGTGGCCAAAGGACTTGAGTTTCAACTTCAGGATCTGGCCTTCTAAAGAACAGTCAGGGTTGATCTCCTCCAGGACCGACCGGTTGGATCGCCTTGCAGTCCAGGGGACTCACAGGAGTCTTCTCCAGCATCATAGTTCTTTAGCTTAAGAAGAATATATTGAGATGCCTACTAGGGTTGCTACAATGCCAAAAATTGTTAGCAGAGGTAATCCTGGACTTAAAACAGTACATTTAATGACCGTTCAAAGTTACAACGGCACTGAAAAAAAGAGAGTTCTGGCCGTTGCAGCATCCCAATGGTCACGTGATTAAAATTCGGACGCTTGGCAGCCGATTCGTATTTATGACGGTCGCAGCTTCCCGGGTGGGGGGAGGGTTACGTGATCCCCTGTTGGGACCTCCTGACCAGCAAAGTCAGCGAGGAAGCCAGACTCACTTAACAGCCAAGTTACTAACTTAAGCCAGCCATTAAATTGTATTCTTCTTACCAGCTGCTGTATCTCTTCTGGCTTTTAATGCATTCCTTACAGGCAAGATGGATCTCTTCTTTTTTTGTGATATATCGGTTTCTGAAATTCCGTGGGGATGCTATCTGTTTTGTGCGTGATTTTTTAAAAGCTAGCTACGTGTCTTCAAACGTCGCCACTTTAAGAGGCCTGGACTTCAACTCCCAGAAGTCCACATATCAGTAAAGTTGCCAATTTTGAAAAACAAAGGTCTTTTCGGATAGGCAGCTGTAGGGTAAACCAGAAAGGTTCAGGAAATGCAGTTTATACTGCAACTTTTCTGTTGCAGGACTTCCCTTCATAAATTATAAGGTGCATCAGAGAGGAGCTGCTAGTGTCTAATCCAGTGTTTCTCCACCTTGACCATTTTGAGGCAGGTGGACTTCAACTCCCAGAATTCCACAGCCAGCAATGCTGGCTGTGGAATTCTGGGAGTTGAAGTCCACCTGCCTTAAAATTGTCAAGGTGGAGAAACACTGGTCTAATCCCCAATTCGAATTTGTTGCCATGATTTATGCAGCTGTCACTTCCAACCCATAAGAGGGGGAAGAAATTCTCAAAAGTCCCACCTACATATAAAAGCAAACTTCTAAAAGCAAACTTCTAACTTTTTATATCTATGGCAGTCGGGAGGGGAGGCGCTCAGCTGCGCAAGCGCAGTGAGAGACCTCGCGAAAGAGGCGTTGAGTTTCAGCGCGCCGTCACATAGAGCTATTCCCCAAGAGCGGCGCAACTTGAAGGCTCTTCATTTCGCTTTAAGGAACCCCAATATCCGCGGGGAATCCACCCTCCTTTGGTCTTCACTCCCCTTCTAGGGAACCCCAATCTCCGCGGGGAACCCACCCTCCTTTCGTGTTGAGGGCCGCAGGCCTTTCCGCAGCTCGCTGTATTTTTTGTAGGAAAACGCCTCATCCCAGCGAGGCTGCTGCGCATGCTCCGGAACAGCCTGTCTCGAGCCGGGCGAGAGCTCGCGCGCAGACAGAGCCAGAGGGGGCGTGTCCGGGCTTCGCGCAGGCGCGTCGACGCGTTCCACACTCTTTCTCCCCCCCCCCTCAGAAACCGCGTCGCTCTCGCGGGCGCCATTTTGTGGGGCCGCGTCGTCTCCCTTCTTTCCTTTTCTCCGGTTCTCCTCGGGACGGCCGGATCCGATGCAGCCGGGCGTGAAGGTGTTCGTGGGCAACGTGCCCGAGGAGGCGTCGCAGGTGGAGCTGCGCGACCTCTTCGAGGCGGCCGTGCCGGGCGACGTGGTGAGGGTGGCCCTCATGAAGCAGTTCGCCTTCGTCCACCTGCGCGACGAGGCGGCGGCCGAGCGCGCCATCCAGAAGCTCAACGGGCACCTCCTGCACTGCCACCGCGTGGTGGTCGAGTTCTCCCGCCCGAGGCCCACCCACACCGTCAAGATCTTCGTCGGCAACGTCTCGGCCGCCTGCACCAGCGGCGAGCTCCGCGTCCTCTTCCAGGAGTTCGGGCCCGTCATCGAGTGCGACATCGTGAAAGGTAGCGCGTAGGGGCCCGAGAGAGGGGGGGAAAGGCGCCTTCCGTTCGCCCCAGATAGGCTGCCTCTGGACGGGGGAGGCTCTGATCCCGCGCTCGGCTCCGCCGGTGGCGGGTAGTCCTCGACTTACGACCCCCGGGGAGAGCCCCCGCCCTCCCGCCCGCCCGCTCCAAATTTCCACTGCTGAGCGGAATTCACAGTGGCGTGATTTTTCGCCCCGTTTTCCGACCATTCTTGCCACGGTCGTTAAGCGAATCGCCGCAGGGACGCGGCGGTTAAGCGAATCCGGCATCCCCGTTGCGGTTTGCTTGTAGGAAGGTGGCAAACGGAGGGTCACGTGACCTCCCCGGGGACAAGGCCACCGTCCTAACTCGAGCCAGGGGCCCAAATGTTTGAATTTAGATCACGTGGCCTTGGGGGGGGGTGCTGCGAGAGTGGGAAAAAAAAACCCATCGCAAGCTTTTCAGTGCCGTTGTAACTTGGAACGGTCACTAAACGAGACCGCCTGGCCTCCCCCCCCCCCGAGGACGCTGCAAACCGTCCTAACTCGAGTCAGGGGCCAAATGTGTGAATTTTGGCTTTGCGGGGAGGCTGCGAGGGTGAAAAAAACCCATCGCAAGTTTTTCAGTGCGTTGTAACTTGGAACGGTCACTAAATGAGACCACCTGGCCTCCCGGAGGACGCTGCAAACCGTCCTAACTCGAGTCAGGGGCCAAATGTGTGAATTTGGATCAGGTGGCCTGGGGGGGGGCTGCGAGGGTGTGCAAAAACCCATCACAAGTTGCTTTTTTTTTTCCAGTGCCGTTGTAATGGTCACTAAACGGACAGTTGTAAGTCGAGGACTACCTATAGCGGAGGACAGGGTGGGATTCCAGGGTGGGCTTTTTTTTGTGATTTGAATGCTCATTGCTCTGTTTCCCCTTTTCATCTGTTCATTAGTTCTTGCAACAGCTCCGACCCGCTGACCGAACGTACCCGCCGGGCGGCGGTTTGCAAAGACGAGCGACAGGCCGCCCTTTATCCCTTTGGCTCGGGCGCCGCCACACACTACGGAAAGGGCAGGCTGGGGAGGGAGGAGGTGCTTTTAAGGGGGCGGGTGGGTGGGATCGGACCCCGGTGTCGCCAAGCGGTGCCAACGATGGAGCGCAGCGCTGTGGACCTTCTCTTCCTATGGGTGCCCTCGCGGTGGGCAAACAGGCATTTCGGCCAAGAGCGGGCACGGCTCAGTAGGGACCGATAGGCCCATCTTCCGTCAACTGGTGCCCGTTTTATTAGTCTGAATTCCTTGCTGGGTGTGGGGTGGGGAGAGATAAGGCCTCCAGTCTTGGCCAGATCGTTTTTATTTGTATCCTGCCTTTGTTATTTTGACAAATCACTCAAGGCGAACATATCTAACATACCTTTCTTCTCCTCATTTTCCCTACCACGACAACCTTGTACGGTGGGTTGGGCTGAGAGAGAAATACTGGCCCAAAGTCTCCCAGGTGGCGGGACTCGAACTCATCATTTCCTCGTTTCTAGTCTGGTGCTTTAATCACGGTGTACTTCTGTTACGGATGGCTGCGATATCCAGAAGGTTGGGGGAGGAAGGGACTGTGAATCTCTCTGCTCCTCCTTGCCTTGGGGGGGGGGGCATATCAGCAAAATATTAAGAACGGGAACGTGGTGGTGTGTAGTGGCTTGATGTATTTGGAGCTTTTGTTCTCCCCCTCCATCTCGGAGCCAGACAAATATTTATTCTGTTTGGTTCTTCCAAGAATCCCATTGTAGAGGTTGGATATACTACTGTAGTGCATACATCTTTTTTCCCATCTTTTTTTTTGCCACTGTTGCGAATCACTGCAGTTTTTAAGTGAATTAACGTGGTTTTTGAGTGAAACCCGATGTCTCCATTGACTTTGCTTGTCAAAAGCTCACAAATGGCAATCACGGGACCCCGGGGACGCTGCAACCCTTGTAAATACATGCTGATTGCCAAGCACCAAGCAAAATCACATGGGATACTACAACGGGCAGAAGTGCAAGGGCCAGTCACAAGTAACTTTTCAGCGCCGTCGTAACTTTGAAATGGTTGCTAAACAAAAGGTTGTAAGTCAAAAGACTTCAAAGAGGTTGGGTGGTTGGGAGAGGTTGAGCCTAGACGTTTTTGTACCTGTGGCCAAAAGGAAGAGCAAAACTTTGTGCCTAGTAAAAAATCTTATCATTTTTGTGATATTGCTTTTCCTACTTGCAGTGCAAGTAGTCCGAATGGGAGGCTATGAAAGCATGGATTGATAGTCTATGCTAGTAGTCGTTGATAGAAGACCTCCAAGGTCCCTTCCAGCCCTGTGACTCTATGACTTTTTGAACATGGGGCGTGCCTTATCCTGTGGCTATTGGATTCCTGTGGCTTTTCCAGTGGCAACAACCAATAGGTCTACTTACTCAGGCAAGTTTTTCCTGGAGGCTAAAGAATAAGAACATTAGTAGTCTTCAGTTTCCAAGGGGAAAGGAGCTTTTATCTTGGAACATTGAACCATGAAAACCTCCACTATTCCTAGTTATCAACCATGTGATTAGAGCCCTTTTATTATTTCTTAATAAGGAGAGTAATCTGTGTCCCCAGGTTCAGGGTTTACTAAAATAGTTCCACATTTTTGGTCTGATTTCTGTCCCGTAGTTCTATTTTGTTTAAACAGAATTGAAATTTGGCGATTGTTTGCAACATTATCCAGCTTTGGCCCAGTCTGGCTTAGTCCTTATTTCAGAAATTCTCTACCGTTAGGTTTGGATTGATTTTCTCTTGTAGAAAAAGAGGGAAATTATAGTTTTGGGAAATCCAGCATGATTCATCAGTGAACCAACCCAAGTATAAAATAATTCAGCAGATGTGACATAGCACATAGTACAGAACAATGATCAGAGGCAACTGCCTTTACAGCTCCTATCAGATGGTTCTTAGTATTGCAGACATAGGTTTTATAGCTGTCTGTGGCCATCATGCTATTCCCCAACAAAGTTGCTTGTTGCTACCCAAGAATTGTAACCCTAATTTATACCTTTTCCCCCCATAGTTTCTGATTAATGGATAGTTGGGTATTTTGTTTAATAAAAAAATGTTCAGAGTTGAAAGCCATCAGTCTCCCACTACTAGTTGGTTTCTGGTTTGTGCTAACTTGGAGATGCAGAAATAAATGTTGATAACTTCTTCCTGAGAGTTTTGACAATCTTGACTCTATATAACCACCAATGTGAATTCAGAAGGGAAAATTCTTAACGTATGTTTTGCAGCTGATGTGAAGTGTAGGAGATGCTTGTATGTGTTCTAGGTCCTTAATCTGCATATCCTTTAGTGGGAGAGAGGCACTGTAGAAAGATAACCACCATCTCACAACTTCTATTAAGTGAAATTCATTTTCATCAAAGCTGTGTATTATTCTACTGATTAAAGCCATATAAAAGTATAAATTTACTATGCGTTGTCCCAATTAGGCCACCGGTTTTACCTTAGAAGATCATTTCATTTTTAAGCTTTTTTTAGCACAATACTAAGCGCACTATTTTTAAAGTGTTTCTAAAAAAAACAAAGTCCCAACCTAGTATTAAAAGTTGTTACAGTTACATTGTGCTTTGGACATTTTCCCGTGCATTTAGGTTCAGAAGCAACTCTCTTCCAACCCTATTCTGTGTTCTGAGTGTTCTCCATTTTGGGCTGGAGATAACATACTGATAGCATTCATAGTCTTTTATTCAGGATTAATATGGTGAAGTGAAAAAGATACAGCACCATGGAGATAACTGTTTGGGAANCCCGGTAAAATGCCCCCCTGGCCACAGCCGCCAACTGGTCGTCCAGTGTCAGCCGTGGGTCCAGGAGGACCCCCAAGTTGCGAACCCTCTCCGAGGGGGCCAGGGTTTCGCCCCCTATAGTCAGCGATGGAATCAGCTGACCATACCTGGGAGCCGGCAGCCACAACCACTCAGTCTTGGAAGGGTTGAGCCTGAGTCTATTTCTCCCCATCCAGATGTATTTGATGTATTTGGAGCTTTGTTCTCCCCCCTCCATCTCGGAGCCAGAGAAATATTTATTCTGTTTGGTTCTTCCAAGAATCCCATTGTAGAGGTTGGATATACTACTGTAGTCCATACATCTTTTTTTCCATCTTTTTTTTGCCACTGTTGCGAATCACTGCAGTTTTTAAGTGAATTAACGTGGTTTTTGAGTGAAACCCGATGTCTCCATTGACTTTGCTTGTCAAAAGCTCACAAATGGCAATCACGGGACCCCGGGGACGCTGCAACCCTTGTAAATACATGCTGATTGCCAAGCACCAAGCAAAATCACATGGGATACTACAACGGGCAGAAGTGCAAGGGCCAGTCACAAGTAACTTTTCAGCGCCGTCGTAACTTTGAAATGGTTGCTAAACAAAAGGTTGTAAGTCAAAAGACTTCAAAGAGGTTGGGTGGTTGGGAGATGGGGGTCTAGACGTTTTTGTACCTGTGGCCAAAAGGAAGAGCAAAACTTTGTGCCTAGTAAAAAATCTTATCATTTTTGTGATATTGCTTTTCCTACTTGCAGTGCAAGTAGTCCGAATGGGAGGCTATGAAAGCATGGATTGATAGTCTATGCTAGTAGTCGTTGATAGAAGACCTCCAAGGTCCCTTCCAGCCCTGTGACTCTATGACTTTTTGAACATGGGGCGTGCCTTATCCTGTGGCTATTGGATTCCTGTGGCTTTTCCAGTGGCAACAACCAATAGGTCTAGTTACTCAGGCAAGTTTTTCCTGGAGGCTAAAGAATAAGAACATTAGTAGTCTTCAGTTTCCAAGGGGAAAGGAGCTTTTATCTTGGAACATTGAACCATGAAAACCTCCACTATTCCTAGTTATCAACCATGTGATTAGAGCCCTTTTATTATTTCTTAATAAGGAGAGTAATCTGTGTCCCCAGGTTCAGGGTTTACTAAAATAGTTCCACATTTTTGGTCTGATTTCTGTCCCGTAGTTCTATTTTGTTTAAACAGAATTGGAATTTGGCGATTGTTTGCAACATTATCCAACTTTGGCCCAGTCTGGCTTAGTCCTTATTTCAGAAATTCTCTACCGTTAGGTTTGGATTGATTTTCTCTTGTAGAAAAAGAGGGAAATTATAGTTTTGGGAAATCCAGCATGATTCATCAGTGAACCAACCCAAGTATAAAATAATTCAGCAGATGTGACATAGCACATAGTACAGAACAATGATCAGAGGCAACTGCCTTTACAGCTCCTATCAGATGGTTCTTAGTATTGCAGACATAGGATTTATAGCCATCTGTGGCCATCATGCTATTCCCCAACAAAGTTGCTTGTTGCTACCCAAGAATTGTAACCCTAATTTATACCTTTATTCCCCATAATTTCTGATTAATGGATAGTTGGGTATTTTGTTTAATAAAAAATGTTCAGAGTTGAAAGCCATCAGTTCCCACTGCTAGTTGGTTTCTGGTTTGCGCTAACTTGGAGAAGCAGAAAGAAATGTTGATAACTTGTTCCTGAGAGTTTTGACAATCTTCACTCTATAATCACCAATGTGAATTCAGAAGGGAAAAGTCTTAACATGTGTTCTGCACCTAATGTGAAGTGTAGGAGATGCTTGTATGTGTTCTAGGTCCTTAATCTGCATATCCTTTAGTGGGAGAGAGGCACTGTAGAAAGATAACCATCATCTCACAACTTCTATTAAGTGAAATTCATTTTCATCAAAGCTGTGTATTATTCTACTGATTAAAGCCATATAAAAGTATAAATTTACTATGCGTTGTCCCAATTAGGCCACCGGTTTTACCTTAGAAGATCATTTCATTTTTAAGCTTTTTTTAGCACAATACTAAGCGCACTATTTTTAAAGTGTTTCTAAAAAAAACAAAGTCCCAACCTAGTATTAAAAGCTGTTACAGTTACATTGTGCTTTGGACATTTTCCCGTGCATTTAGGTTCAGAAGCAACTCTCTTCCAACCCTATTCTGTGTTCTGAGTGTTCTCCATTTTGGGCTGGAGATAACATACTGATAGCATTCATAGTCTTTTATTCAGGATTAATATGGTGAAGTGAAAAAGATACAGCACCATGGAGATAACTGTTTGGGAAAACACCCGTGAGATTACTTAATCCCATTCCCCGTTCAGTGCAGTCTCTGATGCTTGGCTTACGCAACCTCTGTCTAAAGGTCTTCCAGAGAGCAAGAGGCAGCCTGTTCTACTTCTAAACTAAGCTCTCATGGGAAGTGTCTCCTAATGTTTGCCTGAGCCCAGTTCTAGTTTTGCCCTCTGGAGTAAAATAATAATAATAATAATAATAATCAAACCTGTTCTGTCTTCTGCACGGTGATCTCCTGGGAATTAATCCTCCTTTTTGTGAAATCAGCTAAGCAGATCCTTCAGATACTAGAGGCGTTAGTGGGCGAGAGGGGAACCCCGGTGCTAAGGTGGAAGAGGTTTAAAGCAGCGTTCAGTATCTTGTGCCTTGCTAGAAGCCAGTGGCCTCTTTGTTGTTCCTCGTAGCTGTTAGAATGGCAAAGCTGCCCGCTGTCGCGGGCAGAGACTGCTTCCCAGTGGATGCACGGTGGGTTAAAAAGCCTTTCTCTGTATCCAAGGCATCTCCCAATAGGAATGGTTTCCAGTAATGAAATGTCATGTGTTCCTTATTGATAACCTTCTGTCTGCTGCTTTATCAGACTACGCGTTCGTGCACATGGAGAAAGACGAGGATGCTCAGACCGCCATTGAACACCTGAACGGGAGAGAAATCAAAGGCAAAAGGATCAATGTGGAACTTTCCAACAAAGCTCACAAGAGGGGGATTGCAGGCTATATCGGCCAGTTTGGCGGAGATGACAAGAACAAAATCCCAACCTTAGAGAACATGCAGACCAGGAACGACGGCGTGAGATCCGGGAACCTTGCCTTCCCAATGGCCAATCCGGCTTATTCTTCCGCTGACTACGATTATCAGCAGCGGATGAATAATAACAACTTAACCAAATTCGACTCGAACGGCCAAGCCAGGCAGATCTCCCCGTCTTTCTTCAGAAGGGACCGGAGCCCGCTAAGACGCTCACCCACAAGAGCAGGCTACGCGCTTCCCATGACTGGCCAGCAGGCTTCCTACAGAGATCAGCCTGCAGCATCCCTTGGGATGGCCTATAGGCCTCAGCCTACCACTGGGCAAGCAGCCATGTACAGAGCCCAGCCCTCGACTATGCTGGCCAATGCATACAGAGCCCAGTCCTCTGTTGCCATGGGACCTTCCAATTCTCAGACAGCAGCGGCCGCCGCGGCGTTAACATCCTACAATGCTCAAGCCTATGGAACCCAGGCCGCTGCTTCCCAAGTCGCCACTTACGAAGCCCAGCCCTCCACAACGTACGCTGCTGCTTACGGGGCCCAGACCGCTGCCTCCTACGCCGCTTCCTACGGGGCCCAAGCAACTGCCCTCTCCGCCTCTTACGGGGCCCAGGCGGCAGCCGGCCAGTCCGCCTTGTACGCAGCTCACTCTCTCTCGGCCCAGCCTGCTTCCTACGGAGTCCAGCCCGCCGTTGGCCACGCTGCTTCCTACGGGGCTCAGGCGTCGTCTGCTTACGGGACCCAGTCTGCAGCCAACCTGGCAGCGGCCTATAGCATGCAGGATGCTGCGGCGGCGGCCGCCGCTTACAAAACGCAGCTGTCTGCTTCGTTGCCCGCAGCCTATGCAGTCCAGCAGTCTGCTTCGGCCCCCGTAGCAGCAGGGTATAGGTCTCAGGCTTCGGCGTACAATGGGCTGGCCCAGACCGGGCAGCAGGCAGCTTCCTACGCGGGAATGTCCCAGGCAGAAACGGCCGCTCTCCACCCACTGTACGAACGGACACGTCTCTCCCCACCGCGTGGCAGCCGTGAGGATCTCTACAGGAAGGCAGCTGCAATGAACAAGAGGTATGCAGCTTTGATCATGCTTTGCGCACCAGCCCCGCGTTCTGTCCAAGGAGCTCTCTGTACTTCAGAGGGACTCGAACCCGAGACTTCGTTCTGCGGTTCCTATCAGGCGGCAGATTCCTTTCCCATCCTTGAATTTGGGGGTGTGCCCGTAAACGGGAAGGGGTTGGGAACGGAGCTTGCTAACCGTTTGCTTCCTTGGTTCTGCCTTTCGATTTATTTATTTTTCCTTTCTCTCAGCTGTGATCTTTCAGCCCTTTTCTGTGCTTTTTCTCTTTGAAGGGGAAAGGGAGCGAAAAGATAGTTACACTCACACTTTACCTCTCTCCCAGTCTGCATATTATAAATACATTCACATAAGAAGAAGAGAGACTGTAATTACCCAAAATTACCTGGGCAACTTGGTGGAAGGTACATTGGCTCTGCTACATGGATCTACCCCATCACATGAAAGTGAAGCTAGGCACTTTAAGGCTCCTTAACTCAGCTTAAGTACAAAGGTACTTAAGGGCTGTATTTGATTCTTTCCTGATCCAAAGAGACCAGGGTTAATATTCTAGATTCCGGTCAACTTGTGGGGGGGAGGGAGAATCCCCTGCTCACCGTGCCCTATATTTTGAGCCACGTTCAACACCCAGGAGCCTGAAATTTTAAGTGGTTATATAATCAGGTAGGATTTGAATGTGGAACATGAGATACCATAACTGAATCCTTGAGCAAACTTTCAAAAGTGTTTTCCTGGCCAGGTTATTAACAGGGAACTTTTCCTACCAGTTCAAAAGTTGACCTTAATGCAAGTTAGGCTTCTTAACTCACCTTCCTGGAATTGAAATTTCTGGACTGTAGTCCCATCAAGTCTGGAGGAGCTTCATAGTGCCTTTTTTAAGCTATACTTTAGCTAAGCCGCTGAGAGATTTCTCTGTATCATCCAAGACACAAAATAACTCCCAAGACACAATTCTAACTAAGATAGCAGAGGGGAAAAATTCTCCTTTGAATTCTTCTAAAAGGTTTCTGTCTGTGCTCACACTTAACGTTGCTCTCCTCTGCCAGATTTGGGGGGGGGAGGGGTACCCTTGTCACAGCGTATATTTTATTGGGGTGTTTGCCGTGAGCCTCTTTTTTATTTTTTTAAATTTACCAAATGTCTCTTCTTTTAACCAGGTACAGTTCTGATCTCTCAGATGACCGCCGTTTATCTGACTTCTCTGATTTCCGCCGCTTATCCGACTCCCCCCATGCGTACCGCCACTCGCCAACAAAGGCTCAACTGGATTATCGCCGCCTTCCCGAAATGCAGTCTGATGCCCGTTACGCAGGTGCCTATGGCGATTACTTGCGTAACGCACAACTGCAGCTGCATGCTAGTTACCAGCGCCGTCTGTAGGCGAAATTCCCCGTCTTCTGGGGTGGGACTCTCGTTGCCGTGGCCTCCGCCGTCGTAACCCGTAGAGCATAATTCCAGCATCTGCGTCCTTAGGGAGCAGTTTGATTTCAGAATATCCTTTTAGACCTGAACATTTCTCGATCATGGGTGCCCTAGCTCACTTTAGTTCTTAACATTTCTTTTTTTCTTTTTTCTTTTTGTTCTTCCTTACGCCATGTAAAGGGTGCGCTATTTACCTTAGTCAGCTAGGTGAGTCCTACACGCTGCCCCACGATGAACGATTTTCTGGGGGAAAAAAATCTTTTGAGTGATTCCCTTAAACTTACCGTTAAGGGCACTCTGTTCAGCCTCAGTAGCCTCGTACATTGGTGCACCCTGGACCTCTTAAAACCAAAGTATGGTGTGCGGGCTGGTTGTTTGGCACAAAAGAACAACGTCCACTTCAGTTTCCTCGGTCTGGCCTGTCTCGAGATCGCACCAATGAGAGACAGAAAAAATTCCACCTAGTCACCTTCATTTTAATGATGAGAGAATCACCTTTTCAAATCAGCTCAGTTGCTTTTTATGTAACGGCATCCTTCATTGATTTATGACAGTCTATGCTGTGCGAGTAACCCTTATGTTAGAAGTGAGTTTAGATCCTTTTTTCTTTTTTGGTATTACTGTAAATAAAACGGGCTCACCGACATTTTAGACCACCCGGTTTGTGTTATGATTTCGGTGTGTGCGCACAAGTAGCCATTCATTCCTCCTTTTTTTTCCCTTTTTCTTTCATTGGTATGTGTATAAAACCAGTTTTGTCCCACTGGAGGTTTTTTTATCCTGTGGCTCCTATCATTCCCGGCCATTTTCCCCATACGGGCTGTGGGTAAAGACGTCAAATGATCCAGAATCGCTGGCAGGGGCTTAGTCTGGGGACGAGTGCTGTAAAACAGTCCCGTGGGGGACTGAGTCTGCCAAGGGGTCCTGGGAAGTGGGCAATCTGCATTCAGCCTGGGTGGGTGCAGACCAGGTGTGTCAAACCCATTTGAATTCCTTAGATCCCTGCTCCAAACTATAGCATTAACAGAACCGGAGTTACCCTTTCGTGCGTGAGGAACTCGATGCACCTATGGCAGTGATGGCGAACCTTTTAGAGACCGAGTGCCCCAAAACTGCCCCGTCTGCCCCCCCCACCCCCCTCAGGGCCACTCACCACCTCCACACAAATCGCCCAGGTGGACCAGCAGCGCCATGGTGGCCATGCCCTCCACCCACGCCCCGCAGCATCAACTGCACGCGACAGGGTGCAAGGGCAGAGTCTTGTCTCCGCTGCCTGGCTGCCATCTCCATGCGGGCCACGCTCGGGGGCGACTCTCCTCCGGGGGGGCTGCTGGTGAGGAGGGGGCCGTGGGGGGGAGGTGGGGCTGGGGCAACGTCACACGTGCCCACAGAGAGGGCTCTGGAGTGCCGCCTCTGGCACACGTGCCGTAGGTTCGCCACCACTGGCCTATGGCATTAAAAGACAAATTGCAGTTGCGAAGCCTTCTGTCAATACTGTACAGGTAGTCCTTGACTTACAACCACAGCGGAGCCCAAAATTTATGTTAGCTAAGCGAGACATTTGTTAAGTGAGTTTTGCCCCCTTTCGCAACTTCTTGCCACATTCGTGAAGCGAATCGCTGCAGTTGTTAAGTTAGTAGCACAGGTGTTAAGTGACTCCAGCTTTCCCGTGGGACTTTGCTTGTTCAAGGGGGGAATCCCGTGGCTTCGGGACCCTGCAACCGTCATAAATACGAGTCAGTTGCCAAGCGTCTGAAGTTTGATCATCTGACCCTGGGGACGTTGCAACAGGCCTAAGGTGAAAAACGGTCCTAAGTTACTTTCTTCAGTGCCGTTGTAACTTCGAGCGCTCACTAAACGAACGGTTGTAAGTTGAGGACTGCCTGTAATTGCGTGTAAATGGAAACAAATCACCATTTTCCTTCTGCCCCATTTGATCTCCACGCAGGCGAGTTCTCAATGTAGGGAGAAAGAAGTGTGTGGATGTGACCCTGGAAGGCCTGGAATAGCTGTTGTGATTCCTGGCAACTCACTGTGGTTGCTTTTTCCCCAAAACCAAAGCTTGGTCCTTGTGCTAGACCGTGGCTTATTTAGTTAGCCATGGTTTAATAGCCGGGTTTCCAGTACACATTTGTCAAAATCAGTTGGCCATAGATTTGTAGTCGGTCCCATCCATGAATTTCACTTAATTCAGCCTCAACAAGAGTCAGCCCAGGATTCCAAACTCTGTTGAAGATTAAAGAAATGTTCCTGTTACAATAGAAAAAGAAAATAAAGTGGGATTTTGGGTCAGGAAGTCCTGAAGGACACTGACTTAGATAAGAAGCCTTGGCGATGATTTAATACTCCCAGTTAAAAGAACTTAATTTTCCTTTCAACACAGTTGTTCTTTCTCCATTATGAAAGACTCTGCATTTGACAACAAGTGACATTTGAGCAATAAAATGTTACATTTAAAGGTGGGAGAGCCATTACGCACTGTGGCATCCCGACATTCAAATAATGCAAGGTGATTTGGATAAGGAACTCGGTCCTGGCACTTTAAATTTGATTTTTATTTTTATTTTTTTGTTAACATTCAACTTAGCCGGTATTGTTTCTTGGCAAACTTTTCATGGATTCTTAATGGCATTGTAATATGGATCCTGTCATTTCATCCCTGCTTAAAAGTCAGTCAATGTCAATAACTATTTAATTGTGTCTGGGGTTTTTTTTTCTAGTATGCAAACTTTTTTTTAACTTGCTACTGGGAGTTAGGAGAGGTTGGGCCATTTCTGCCTGGTCCACAAGACTTGAGAGTACAGGCACTCCTCGACTTACGACCTCAATTGAGCCCCCAATTTCTGTTTCTAAGTAAGACATTTAAGTGAATTTTGCTCCGTTTTACGACCTTACCAGTTATTAAGTGAATCGCAGTAGTTGTTTAGTAACACGGTTAAGTGAGTCTGGCTTCTCCATTGACATTGCTTGTCAGAAAAGGTAAATCACATGACCCCAGGATGCTGCAACCGTCATAAATATGAATCAGTTGCCAAATGTCTGGATTTTGATCACGTGACCGTGGGGATGGTGCAACCGTCCCAAGTCATTTTTTTCAGCGTCATTGTAACTAAATCAACTGTTGTAAGTCAAGGACTACCTGTCTAGCCTCTAAGTCTAAAAAAAAACACTCATTGGTTGCACAGGCTGACTAGCCAGAAACACATTTGTGACTTGCTTTAATTTCAACAACCCACAACTTGGTGGTTAAATCAGTCCGTTTTAGTGCTGCTCATCGTATTAGTCCCAATTCCTTCCAAATGGAGCTCAAAGGGACAAAATTAACCATTGATCCACAAAGATGCTTAGATTCTTCGTCCATGAATTCCTGGGCATATCGCTCGACAGCGGGGGAATCCTTCAGAAGAATAAGGCCTAAAGCTGCAGGTGAGAAGTAGGAAAATATATCCTTTTTAGCCAGTTTGGGTATTCCAGCAGGAATGTCGGTTTTAGGTGAAAGGAGGCACTTCCTTTCGTCTCCTTACAGCGCTATAAAACTATGAAGCCTGTGGCTTACGGTGGCACGGACTGATTGTCCTTGTCTTGGGAAATTTTCAGACAATAATTCACCTTTTGTTGAGAGTGTGCATGTGTATATCTCTATTGCGTCTCAGTTCCTCTTAGGATACAAGCATCCCAGGTGTGGCGTTCCTTAGAGAAATACACAGGCCACTTTTGGGATAGCTAACTAAATGCCTGCCTCAGACTCTCTTTCTGGGTTCACAACTCCACTGAACCCTGTGCTAATACAGTTAGTCCCCGACTTACAACCACAATTGAACCCCAAAATTTCTGTTGCTAAGTGGGACAGTTGTTAAGTGAGCTTTGTCTCATTTTACGACCTTTCTCGGCACCGTGAAGTAAATCACTGCAGTTGTTAAATTTAGTAATACCGTTGTGGAGCGACTCTGGCTGCCCCATCAACTTCGCTTCTCAGAAGGTCGCAAAAGGTGGTTTACACGATCCCGGGACACTGCAACCGTCATAAATACGAGTCAGTTGCCGAGCTTCTGACTTGTTTGACCATGGGGATGCTACAACGGTCATGTGGGAAAAAAAATTGCGCTAAGTCACTTTTTTCAGTGCCCTTGTAACTTTGCTCCATCATGGAAGTTTTTTAAGAAGAGACTGGACAGCCATTTGTCCGGAATGGGATAGGGTTTCCTGCCTGAGCAGGGGGTTGGACTAGATGACCTCCAAGGTCCCTTCCAACTTTATTATCATTATACTAAATGAGCGGTTGTAAGTTGTAATAGAGGCTGGGGCTGCCAAAATCTGGTTTGCTACTTAAGCCTGCATGTTTAGGTCGAAGATCTTTTCGAAACCTGGTTTAGCAAACGGACTGGCTTCAGAAAGAAACGAGTTGGGGATGCATCACGAGCCCACCCAGCCCCTTTCAGCCCGAATCGGGCGAGCTGCGGGCCGGAAGGCTTTGCCCTCGGCCCTTCCTCGCCCACGAGCCCAAAGGCCAGAGGAGGGAAGCGGGGTCCGGGCAGCGTCGTCTTCCCCCTTGGGCTCGCGATCCGCCGGCGGCCGCCCTTCGCCCTACCCCGATTCCGAAGGGGGCGACCTCGAGCGTTGGGACCACCACCCACCCCCCGCCCGGCAAAGGGCTACCCCATCCTCGCACCCGCCGGAGAGGGAAGCGTCCGGGCAGGGTGGGATAAGCGGAGACCCCGAGAAGACCGACGCTCCTAGCAGAGCCCTCGCCCTCCCGGCGCTCGTCTCGGGATCCCGCCCGGGAGAATGTCCACCTCGGAGCAAGGG
Organism: Protobothrops mucrosquamatus; assembly: GCF_001527695.2. Lineage (NCBI taxonomy): Eukaryota > Metazoa > Chordata > Lepidosauria > Squamata > Viperidae > Protobothrops > Protobothrops mucrosquamatus. The sequence goes on along the minus strand of NW_015386917.1, from coordinate 164,580 downwards.
GTGCCGCTTCGTCCTTCCGCGTCCGAGGATCGGTGGGCGCCGCCGCCGCCGCCCCTTTGACGACCCTAAAGCCGGGGATGGGCGAGCTTGCATTTCACGAGAGGAAAAGCGCTTAAAAACTTTTGATAAAAACTTTGGATTTTACAGCCATTCCCAAAAAGCGAGGCTCCCTCCCCTCCTCTCCTCTTTCGTCATCCAACCCAGTTAACTCTGGCACACTTTCAGCTATCATTGAAAGGATGTTTCTCCCCAAAGCCTGGAGGCTGTCCCTATCATCATCTTGGTTTCCCAGGATCCCCCCCCCAGCCCCCCAGATCTGGGCTGAAACCCTTGCAACTGTGCAAAGCATCTTCCCCAATCAAGAGGCCTTGATAGGACCCGGACATCATAAGCAGGCAAACCTGCTGGCTAGGATGATCTTGGGTTATGCTAGTTAGATTTATATCCCCTGCTTTCTAAAGGCTTGTGTGTCACTCAGCGGTGGCCCAAGGAGTCTGGAGGCATCCTTCCCAGCATGCACATTTAATAAAAAAAAAAAATCTATTCCCCTTGCTGGCTGGGGGATTCTGGGAGTTGAAGTCCACCCGCCTTCAAGCCGCCAAGGTTGAGACTGAAACCGATGTAGGATTGGAAAAGGGGACAGTTCTGCGGTAGCCATGACCGTGGGACAGAGGACAACCTCTCCACAACGAACACTTTGCAACAATTCCAGGTTTCGGAGTTGTCGTTTCAGAAAAACAAAACCCTGCGGGCATTTTAGCGCCAGAGATGGCCAATCCCAGCCCTCTTTGGAAGACTTGAAAGCTAGGCTTTTGACGCATTACAATTGCCCACGCGGTGTGCCTAAATCCTCCCGCGTGCGACTTGCATCTGCGCCCTCGCTCCCACGCTCTGCTTTCCTTGGTCGTCTGTTCAAATCCTGCATCGGTTTAAACCAGGGCTCTTCAAACGTAGGACTTGTGGACTTCAACTCCCAGAATTCTGGGAATTGAAGTCCACAAGTCCTAAACGTGGCTCTTTTAGGACTTGTGGACTTCAACTCCCAGAATTCTTTGAAGACACACACACACACACCCCGGTTTAAACCCTCCAATGCATCCGACGAAAGTTCGTGCCGTTAAATACAGTCTTGATGGTTGGAAAAGCGACCAATTCCAGGCAGCTCCTATAACTAAGGAAAATTAGAATCCGAGTCCTGTCCCACGTTGCCGGCCAGCATTCCAATATTTGGTCGAAACATAACTTTATTTTTTGTGTGTTTTTTTTTTTAAAAAAGACCTCGCGATTCTTTCGATTGTAAAGAAGCCGGGAACAAACTTTCCCCGGAACCTTTGCGCGGATAGGTGAAGTTGCCCGGAGGACATTGAAAACCGTGCGACTTCTTTTTTTTTCCTTCTTACGTAGGAAAGTCCCAGCAGGAGGTGGGCGGTGACGGAAGGAGGCGTGGCTAGCGCCGGAAGTTGCGGCAGAGGGGAACGATCATGGCGCTGAGCGCGGCAGGTAACGTGGGGAGGGGAAAGGCGTCGCCATGACGATGGGCCTGCGGCCCGGCAACGAGCCCGAGGCCCGGCCAGAGGCGATGGACAGCGGGGAAGAGCAGCGGGGCGACTCGGGCTCCCGGCCCGGGCCTCGCCCCCATCTCGGCTTCCTCCTTCCCGGCGCAGGACACGACGACCACGCCGAGTGGGAGCCGCCCTCCGAGGCCGAGCTGAAGGTGATCCAGGCCCGGCGCGAGCGGCAGGACAAGATCAGCAAGCTGATGAGCGAGTACCTGCTGAAGGGCTACCGCATGCTGGGCGAGTGCTGCGAGGAGTGCGGGGTGAGCGAGGCCGCCCCGGGGCGCGTGCAGAGCGCCCGGGCGGGGCTTTCTCCTCCCTCCCCCCCCCGTGGGCTGAAGAGTGAAGAAAAGCTGGGAAAAAAGGGGGCAACTCGGTGATCAAACAAGATCAGAAGAAAGAACAAGCAGGATAAGGGAGATGCCAATCTAGCTTGTGCCCAGCTCCTTGGTATTGCTGAAGAATGGAGCGTTTCCTTAAACTCTTCTCCGGGATGTCCCAAAGGTGCTTTTTTTCAAGAGGCAACTGGACTTTCTTTGTTTTTCTTTGAAAACGTTTCGCTTCTCCTCCAAGAAGCTTCTTCAGCTCTGACTGGATGGTGGGGAATGGAAGGATTTATACTCCTTGCAGACCGCTGGTCATTTGCCTTCTTTTAGAGCAGTGGTTCTCAACCTTGACAATTCCACAGCCAGCAATGAAGTCCACATGCCTTAAAATTGTCAAGGTTGAGAAACACTGTTTTAGAGGGTCGCTGAGGCCACTTGGAGGTTTACCTGTGTCCTCAGGGTCACCTGAGTGGTGCAAATGGGTGTGGAGCGTTTCATAAACACATGCCACAACACAGGAGAACAAACCCACCAGGACAAGAGTCCATCTGCATTTAAAATACAAAGGCCGCTCTTTCGAAGACAGCAAAGTCCACATTTTGGACAGAGAGGACCGCTGGTTTGAAAGAGGGGTCCAAGAGGCCATCTAGGTCAAAATTGAACAGCCCTCTCTCAACAGAGGGGGAGGTATACAACATCATCTCTCTCCAGTCTACAACACAGACCTTTCAGCAGTTCCAAGAAGGCTCCACAGCCATTTGCACCACTCAGGCGACCCTGAGGACACAGGTAAACCTCCAAGTGGCCTCAACGACTCTCTAAAAGAAGGCAAATGACCAGCAATCTGCAAGGAGTATAAATCCTCCCATTCCCCACCATCCAGTCAGAGCTGAAGAAGCTTCTTGGATGAGAAGGGAAACATCTTCAAAGAAAAACAAGAAAGTCTAGTTGCCTTCTGGAAAAAATCATGACCTGGATGACTGAGAATCTCCATAGACATCTTCTCCAGGATGGCATTGATTGGGAGTTGGTTGACGGGGGTGTCATTCAAGGCCTGCAGTGAACAATATGTGCTGGGCATATGTGTTGGGCAAGCCCAGTATGAAAAAGCAGTTTCTTCAGCAAGGGGGGGGGCTTTCCTTGCTCTTCCTGGCATTCATGCCCATCACATAGCTTTGGCAAACAAGTTCTGACTTCTACCCTTTTCTCCTCCCATCCCCTTTGCCTTGGTCACTTTTCCTTCCAGACCATTTTGCTGCAAGATAAGCAGAAGAAGTTTTACTGTGTCACCTGCCAAGAGCTTAATTCTGATGTGGACAAGGACAATCCAGGTACGGTGGGCAGAGGAAGCGGGGGCAGGAAGCAGTTATTCTTAATCACCTGCCCCACTTGGCGCAATCTAGTCCTCTCAGTATATTGCCCTGTTAACGAAAAGAGACGATGGGAGCCGTTCCACGCTTCTGCAGCACCAAATTGAAACGGCCCTGGGTGGGTTTCGCAACATAAACGAGATCGTCCAACTCTTAAATCCGCTGCATCGGTAAATTATAAACTGTGAAATGCAGTTCACATGCAAAAGGAGCTGTTGGGTGGACGTTTTGTGCAATTGCTGCTTCCGATAAAAACTGCACATTTTGTGCTGCTCTGGCAACTGAAGTAGTCTTGTATTTGTGCAGCTCTCTTTGCAAGGCAGGAAGAGGACCCCCCCCCCCCTTTTTTTTTTTCTGCTGCAGAAAAGCTTTCATGCAATTGGAAGAATCTCAGTGTTCAATTGCTGCTGGAGAGTCTTAACGGATTTTTCTGCGCCATACAAAAACATCCCTGGACTTCAGCAACTGTCCCAGACAGTGCTCGTTGTCGCTGAACCCAGAAGCAGCACCCTGTGATCTCATCTCTTTGATCTTCTGTCTCTCTCTCTCTAGCCCTCAATGCACAAGCAGCCCTTTCCCAGGTGCGGGAGCGTCAGTTGGCTACTAACCCCGATGAAATGGCTTCACGCCCAGAGCACTGCGAAGGAGCAGCCTTGGGTCTCCGGTCAAGCGCCCCTGACCCAGCCCTTCCAGCGCCCACTGCTGCGCCTAATTCTCCGCTGACGCGCAACATCCTGGTCGCAGCAGAAGAGGCCATTCTACAGAAGATCGGCTGGGCAAGCCATCAACTCCAAGAAACAGCCTCCGTTGAAAGGAGCATCCATCTCTGTTCACTGATCTGTTCCTGCACGGATGCTCTCAAGGGCATCAGGGAGCTGCCCCAGTGAGGATGGCCCAGCTTGAAACGGCAGTGCCAGGCCTGGAATGGAGTGTAGGCCACGCCTGGGGAGCCAGAGGATCTCCCCACCATTTATCGTAGGGGCTGGGTAATTTAAATAAGACTGGGCTCTCCTTTCTGATTAAATGTGAGCTTTTTTGCCTCGTACAAGTTGTCCTGACGTTTGAGGAATGTTTCAGAGGATTTGCACGTATAGCTCTATCTAATCCGGGGCAAGGAAAGGATAGATAAAGAGTTTAAACTGGTTTGGGGAAGGGAGATGTTGGGGCTAGCAACATTTTAGGCTCTGAATTTGGGGCTCCTGCAGACACGTCAGCCTAGATCCGTTCACCATCCCGCTTGCCATCCAAAGATTTCAAGTTATCAGGAGCTCCATGCGGCATTGCGTTTTTGGTTGTTGTTTTTTTTTGTGAAGCATTAAACGTTTCAAATTTCAAGGCACAAGATACGATTGTGTTGTGTCGAATCTTCGCTGGTTGTGAAGCAATCCATCGCGGCACGCGGTTTTGCCCGTCTGGCGTGTCAGAGGCCACCCATCTTGGCACTTTTAATAACCGATAACGTGAAAAGGAAGATATAAGCTTGAGAAAATGGCAGTTTTTTTCCTCTTGGGCATCTTAGACGTTCTAGTAAATAAAATGAAAGCAACTCAGAGGATGCCTCGTTCACCTGAGTGGGGAATACTTTTGCCCACCTTGGATGACAAGGGACACTTAAGAGGAAGAATGGGAATTGTGACACTTGAAATTGGTCAGAGGTGATTGAATTAAGCCTTGACTTAAGAACTGAAATTAAGCCTGCAATTTTGCTCATAAATCTGGACAGTCATAAAGCAGATCACTTATGTGACTGCATTCAATTTTGGGACCTTGTTTTGTTTTGCTATGGGGATTTTTTCCCAAGAAACCAGAAGTGAATTTTCCAGAAGCAAAATGATGTACATTATGCTGCAAACGGTTGTAAATGCGAGCCAGCTACCCAGTGCTCAAAATGCAGTCACATGACCCTTGGAGGCCATTCAAATCCGCACTGTAAGTCCCCTTTTTTGGGGGGGGGTTTGTAACTTAAAGCTAAGTGACTGGTGATAAGTCATATTCTACCTGTAGGAGTATTCCTATGTGCAGGAATCTGTAGATTATCTTCTGCCTGGGCTTACATAACTGTAATAAGCTCCAGAAGACCAACCTTCTTCAAAAAATAAGTTGCCAACTGTATGAATGCACTTGCTAGTTCTTTCTCCAACTAGGTTAAACCTGTTGTGTGGGTGCTTCCATTTTTGTGGTGTTGGGTCACAAGCCTGGACGGCAAAGAAGAGGATCAGTTGGCTGGCAGTCACGGATAGGCGTGGAGCGGGAGAAACAAACACATCACGTTTTTGTGGCCTCGAATGATAGCTAAATGGAAAGTGGCTGTGGAAGGGGGTGCAGTTCAGACAGACTTGTCATTGCACCCCAAAACAAGCCCAGAGCAAGGCCACAATGGCTTGGCTTCTCGTATGGACTACCTTGAAATTGTGGTTCTGCAACAGTTCTGGATTTCCTGGCTAGGGGGGAGCAAATGTTATTCAGGCCCCCTCTTAGTATAATCTTTAAATTGTTATTTATTGGGCTTTAAGCTGGTTGGTCAAGACTGGCATTGATCAAGAGTCCTTCAAAGGGTCTGCATGCCCAAGTTTTCCTGCTCTCCTGGCTGTTTCTGGTCTGCCCAGAGGCCGCTCTTCGGATTCTTCCTCCATCCAAACGGAAGAAAAGCGTGTGGCTTCTCCTTCCAGAAAGTGGGTCCACAAGTTTGAGCCCACCAGAGATTGGACCTGATCCATCGTTGCCCCTTCAGCAGCCGACCAAAATAGGCAAATAATTTTGCCCCTTGGCCAGGCCGCATCTGAGCTCTGCTGGCACCACTTGCTGAGATGCCACAAAAGCAACACAGTTAAACAATGGGCGGCATCGTGTAACGGTGCAGTGCCCAAATTAAAAAGAAATAGGATAAATAAGGAAGGAAGGAAAAGAGGGAGGGAGGGAACGAAGGAAAAGATGAAAGTAGGAGTGAAAGGAAGGAAGGAAAAATGGGAGAAAAGGAGAGAAAGAAGGAAAGAATTGGGAAAGGGGAGAGAAAGAAAGGAAGGGAAGAGATTAGGATGGAAGGAAGGAAAAACATGGGAGAAGAGAAGGAAAGAATTGGGAAAGGGGAGAGGAAGGAAGGATAAGGATGGAAGGAAGGGGAAAACATGGGAGAAAAGGATAGAGAAGGAAAGAATTGGGAAGGGAGAAAGGAAGGAAGGAGGGAAGTGAAAGGAAGGATAAGGATGGAAGGAAGGGAAAACGGGAGAAAATGATAGAAGGAAAGAATTGGGAAAGGGGAGAGGAAGGAGGGAAGTGAAAGGAAGGAAAGAAGGAAAAACATGGGGAAAAGATAGAAAGAAGGAAAGAATTGGGAAAGGAGAGAGGAAGGAAGGAGGGAAGTGAAAGGAAGGAAAGATAAGGATGGAAGGAAGGAAACGAGAGAAAAGGATAGAGAGAGAAAGAAGGAAAGAATTGGGAGGGGAAAGGAAGGAAGGAAAGAGATAAGGATGAAAGGAAGGGGAGAAAAGGAGAGAAAGAAGGAAAGAATTGGGAAAGGGGAGAGAAGGAAAGGAGGGAAGTGAAAGGAAGGAAAGAGATAAGGATGGAAGGAAGGGAAAAACATGGGAGAAAAGGAGAGAGAAGGAAGGAAGGAAGGAAAGAATTGGGAAAGGGGAGAGAGAGAAAGGAAGGAAAGAGCTCCGTCTGTCTACTTGCAAGGTGGACGGCTGGGGGGATCGCGCGTGGGGCTCCCCGGAGGCCGGCTGAGCCGAGCGGCTCCTGCCCCGCCGAGCCAGAGGCCGCGCTGCCTCCCGCTCCGCCCGGCGGGGCCCCTTTAAGCGGCCGCGTCCTTGCGCGCACAGCCGGGCGCAGCAGCCGCAGCAGCAGCCGCCGCAGACAAAGGGCGGCGCGTGGCCGAGCGGGCGCTGCAGCCGCGGGGCCGAGAGCGCCTCTGAGCGTAGGCCGAGTGCCCCCATGAGCGGCTCTCCGCCCTCGCCCGCGGAGCCCCCGGCCGGCCAGGCCTGCGCGCTGGAGGGGCTGCCCCCGCTGCCCAAGGGGCTGAGCGGCATCCTCAACTCCAGCGGCGGCTCGTGGCGCGAGATCCAGAAGGTCTACAGCAAGAAGTCGCGCATCCAGGACGACCTGCGCCGCGCCCAGGCAGCCGCCGCCGCCCCCGCCGGGGAGAAGCCGCCGCCGCCCCCGCGCCGCCCCCGGCCCGCCAACCTGGATGCCGCGCTGGCCGTGCTGCGCAAGGAGATGGTGAGGCGGGCGGGGGTCCCGGGGCTTCTGCGCCCCCAGGCAGGCTCCGTGGGGTCCTTGGGATGCGCAACGGCCGGGCTCTGCTTGGGGGAGACACCCACCCCCCCAGCCCACCTTGCAGGGTTGGCTTTCAGAAGCCGAGAGCTCAGCCCTGCCCACCTCCCACCCCACGGGCTGAGTGCCTTGATTTCTTTTGATTGATTGATTGATTGATTACATTGCCACCCCTCCCGTCCGTCTCCCCCCCGGGGGACCCTAAGTTTGCAGCCACCCCGTTTTCTTAGCCGGGAGGGTGGTGGAGGGGGGGCAAAAGCACCCCTCTTCCCACGCCTCACCCCGGTGCAAAACCTAGCCTTGCCATGAACAGAGGCCCTTGCGGGAAGAGACTGGGCTGCTTTGAACCCGGGTCACAAGTTGGAAGCGGGGTGCTTCTCCCACCCCCCCTCCCAAAGACAAGAGAACGCGGTTTGGGCCAACTGGGTCTGTGGCGTGGGAGGCGGGCCACGCGTGTTCGCTGGGCTGCCGCACAAAAGGCCATGAAACTGCAGTTCTAAAATTAGCCACTCACATCATCCCCAAGGCTAAACTTGGCGCGGCGGGGCTGTCTTTGTTTAATTTATTTGTTTTGTTTTGTCTTGTTTCTCGCCCTCATTATTTTTGCCAATAACTCAAGGGGGCCAATATATCCCACACATCTTCTTCCTTCTTATTTTCCCCACAACGACAACCCTGTGAGGTGAGGTGGACTGAGAGAGGGGGGGAGAGAGAGGGGGACTGGCCCAAAGTCACCCAGCCGGCTTTCATGCCTAAGGCAGGACTAGAACTCACAGTCTCCTGGCAATTGGCCCAAAGTCACTCACCGTCTCCTGGTGATGGGCCCAAAGTCACCCAGCTGGCTTTCATATGTAAGGCGGGACTAGAACTCCCCGTCTCCTGGTGATGGGCCCAAAGTCACCCAGCCGGCTTTTGTGCCTAAGACAGGACTATAACTCACCGTCTCCTGCTTTCTAGCCTGGTGCCTTAACCATAAACCACATAGGCTGGCAGTACTTTCTGGATTTAACTGCACAACGTCTTTGCAAGGTAGATGAGGAAGAGGTGGAGAGCTGAGTGGGGCTTCATCCTCCCTGGATCCCATAGTTTGGTGGTTTCAGGGCAGGGGGGTGCACCCGATCAGCCCCCTCCAGTGCCAAAAGAGGTCTTAAATCAGCCAGGTAATAGCCGTTATCACTCATTTGGAGAAGGGGCCGGCTTGCCAGGCCATTGAGTGCCCATATAAGACTAAATGTATGAACTCAAATCAGTAAACATTATTCTTTAACTATATAATATTCTGAGTCAAGATTGCGCTGACTGCATTATGAATTATGTTGGCATTTGGGGTGTGTCTGCCGTAAGTATATCCGTGGGTGTACTTCAAAGGGAAGCTCAGACTTTCAAGAAACCCAGATAAAGAGTTTAGAAAATGGGAAGTAATTTGATCAGAGGCAGTCCTGCTTTTCAACACCCAACTTCCCACTCACCCCCCCAAAAAACTCAAGTCAAGAGCCATCTAGAGTCACTATCTCAGGATGGGCAGCATATAAATAAAAATAGAATAAACTTGATTGTCTAACTGCAGGATGGCTGTGTTCCCACAACCGGCTTTGTCTAGCCTGATGGTCAGGTCATCCATATTCAAGGGATTGGGGAGGATCCAGTCTAGGCCATGGTGATAAACCAGCATGTGGGTGACCTTACTTCAGCCTCACCTTCTGCAAAAGCAGCCGTTGAGTTTTGATAAACCCGAGTTTGGCGTGGTTGTGTGAATCCATTCATTTTCGGTGTACCGCACTTCTGATAGGTTTTAGGAGGTTGCTGCAACTATGAGGCATAAAGATAGTTTGGAGAAAGGTATGTCCTATGATCGAATTTAGGAAGGCCTTTAAAATTGACGGTTCTTGACGGTGTGTGTAAAGCTTATACAGTACAGGTTTGTTTCCACCAGAGGGCAGCAGACTCCCTCGGAATTAATTTAAATGTGCCGGTTTTCAGAGCTGGGGCCGTTTGGCTGATTTTATTCTAAATCGATTTTTATTCTAAATCAAGGGTGTCCAAGGACTTGAGTTTCTTCAACTCCCAGAATTCCCCAGTTGTCCCATTTGCTGCTGACAAAACCACCTCCAATTTTATATCCTTCCTTTCTTTCTTTCTTTCTTTCTTTCTTTCTTTCTTTCTTTCTTTCTTTCTTTCTTTCTTTCTTTTTTTCTTTGGTTCATCCATCTTAAAGCATGCTGGCTGGGGAATTCTGGGAGTTGAAGTCCATCCATCTCAAAGCATACTGGCAGGGGAATTCTGGGAGTAGAAGCCCACCTATCCTACAGCATGCTGGCTGGGGAATTCTTTGAATTGAACTCCATTCATCTCAAAGCACGCTGGCTGGGTTATTCTGGGAACTGAAGCCCACCTACCTTAAGTTGCCAAGATTGCAAAACACTAGAAGCTGCAGGTATTGACTTGAGGCAGGGCTTTCCACCTTAATCGGCTGCTGGTTCGAATCCTGGCAGCTCCGGAGCTCATCCTTCGGCTTTTCTCCTCTGTTCCAGGTGGGGCTCCGACAACTGGACATGTCCCTTCTTTGCCAACTCTGGTCTCTGTATGAATCCATCCAGGAATTCAAAAGCCTCTTCCAGGATATGTCATCCTCGCTCCACTCGGAAGGCAGCCTGGCTGCCGAAAACGGCTTCTCCGATGAGGAGGAATATTTCGACCTGGACCCGTTAAGTCCGGACGGGCACCGGGAACCACCTCCGGCCCAGCAACTGCGCTTCCTTCAACCCCAAAACTCCCGGGATCAGTGGCTTAAGGACTCTTTCCATATTGCGATCTGAGCCGGACCTGGGAAACGGCATCGGGAAAGGACGGCTGGAATTGTATGGATTGGAAAAGGCATCGTGGTTTATATCTGGAACGATCCAGCCTGTTTTCAGCTTTCCACTGGAGCTCTTGGACTTTTTCCGAGAAATCTATAAAAATTCCTTTGGCCTTTCCAGAAAGAGACGGCTGCAGGGACGAAATGCAGGCGGCTGCTTCGGAGTGGACAGTCCCGGCTGCAAACAGCAGTAAATCCAATTTGAAAAATTGACATTTGAAAAAAAAAGCATTGGGAAAGACTCAGGGAGGGTTCAGATGAACTGGAACATCACCTGGATTATCTGAAAATGCCTCTCCGTCTTCCAGCTTGTCTTTCCCCCACCTGGCAAGGATATGGGGGCATTTTTCCTCTAATTTAGGGGGGGCCCCCACTGATTTCCAGAATTTTTGGCCCGCGTGGAGGACGAGACCAACATCTGGAATTGGGGCCAGATTTGGGGAAATTGACCTGAAAATTGAAATGGAAGTGTATTTATTTATTCGGCCAATGACCTGCAACTCTGAGCTGAAAAAATTTGTGGAAGATGTTTCCTGGGAGAAAAAAGAGAGGATTTGCTTGGGCTGTTCTTCAGAACGCAGGCCTCTACTGGGTAAAAAATTTGAGTTTATCAAATTTACCTGTTCTTGCAGGGAGATGCCTCTGAAACTCTTTGATATTTAGAGGAAAAGAAAGACTTGGCTGCCTATCTACAAGATTCAGGCCCGTCCCTTGTCTCTGGGGTGCCAATCCTTCTTTGCTCCCCTGCGGTACTAACATCAGTGGCTGAGACTTTTTTCTTGTCCAAATGCCTGGGTTTCCAATCTGCCTAATTGGGAATCATGAGGACCAGGAACTTGATTTCTTTTTAAAAACAGGAACGGCCAGTCCAGCTTCCAATTCTGAGGATCCGAGCTTTGGGCAAGGACCCTAAACATAAAACTATAGAGACTTGTGTTGCAAATGTATATTTTATTTTATTTTTTTTGCAATGGAAACTTGCAAGAAAGAGATGACCTGGTCAGAAATGTAAGGGGGTGGGTGGGTGGGTGGGATTCTTCTGGATGCACCTTCCTTTTGCTTCTGGCATGTTGCTGCTGAAAACCTTTAGCATAAACCTAGAATAGGGGGCTAGGAGGTGTGAATTGCCCCCACCCCATGGGTTTTATTTGTCTTTGATTTTAGCATGTCAGAGGAGCTATTGATTTAAGCTCTGATTTAAGGCTTAGGACAAGACACCTGGTGTGGTTTATTTGGCAAAGGGGCGGCTTTGCAAGTGTTTGTGAACCCGCCCCAGTTAAGCCAGCCGGATAGATTGTGTTGCATGATAGATGTTAGCTTCCTTTATGGGGGGCTGATGCACCCCCCTCTCTCCTCTGTTGCACACTGATAAGAAATAGTTAGCTAGGAATGTGCTGTATACAACATTTGTTGGAGGTCTTTTTTTTTTTTTAAACCTGGCCATGTTGCATTGGCTGGATTTTATGACTGTTCTACTGCCCCTAGCCAAGTTACCTGGGCTGAATAATTTAATTGCATACTGTTTTTTCTAATAGTATTCTTATTATTTGGGTTTTTTTAAAGGCTTGAAATAAACCCCGGAGGATTTGGGTAGAGGATAATGGGTTGCAAAATGTTTGCTTCTCGTTCTTCCCATCCTTTGAAGGAAGAAGGCAAATGTTGGATGGTTAATGAGTATTTTGGCCATTTTTTTCCCCCACGGTCCCTGGCAGCCAAAGTGGGAGGCGAGACCGTCTCTTGAACAAAGGGCCGGAGTGTGTTCCAGTCCCAGCTGTGAATTCAGAGCTTGCAAAGTGACAGGACCGCAAAGACAATGGCGGTGACCTGGATTTCATTTAAAAATCAGGCCCAATTTCCGGATTGTAAAAATCTGTGCGCCAGTGATTGTGGCTTTTCCAGAATGAAGCAGCTGAACTGCCACGACTCAAGGGGGGGGTGGGTGGATCGGTTTTCTCCTGAGCTCATTTCATATTTTATTTTCATTTTAGTTTAATCCTGCTCCATTCCCTGCTTTTCAGAGTGGGAAAGTCGAGCTTGTGGCCTAGAAATCTACTCCGTGCATGCTCAGAGGTGCTGTTACGTTCTCCGTTCTCGTCTGCGATCCCAGCAATTGAGACCAACTCAGCTTTAAGGACCCCCCAGTTTGGTGAGCTGCCCCCTCCTTGCCCCAGTTCACATTTTTTCCCCACCTCTGGAGTACACAAACTGCATCCTTTACACAGGCCCCGGCCATTGTTTGTGGCTTCCTGTTGTGTTTGCAATCCACCCACACTGCAAAGAAGAGCCACAATAGGACGTGGCTTGGACGAGATGGGTGTTTCTCAAACCTAGAAACTTGAAGGAGGAGGGATGGACTTCAACTCCCAGAATTCCCAAGCCAGTGTGCAATTCTGGGAGTTAAAAGTTGCTCAGGATGGGAAACACTGCGCCAGTTACGGGTAGTTCTCGACCTACGACCACAGTTGAGCTCAAAATTTCTGTTGCTAAGGAATCGTCGTTGTTAAATGAATTCTGCTCCATTTTAGGACCTGTCTTGCCATCGTTGTTAAGTGAATCATTGCTGTTGTTAAATTAGTAACACGGTTGTTAAGTGAATCTGGCTCTCCCCCCCATTGACTTGGCTTGTCAGAAGGTCGCAAAAGGGGATTGCGTGACCCCGGGAGACACGGCAACGTCATAAATGTGAATCAGTTTGCCAAGCAATTGAATTTTGATCACGTGACCCTGGGGATGCCGCAACGGCCGTAAGTGTGAAAAACAGTCATAAGTCACTTTTTTCAGTGCTTTGAATGGTCACTAAACGAATGATTATGTCAAGGACTATCTGTATTAGCAAAAGGGGATCACATGACTCCAGGACACTGAACAGTCATAAGTACAAGTCAGTTGCCAAGCAATTGAATTTTGATCACATGACCATGGGGATGCTGCAACGGTCTTAAGTATGAAAAACGGTCATAAGTCACTTTTTTCAAAGTTGATGTGACTTCAAACAGTCACTAAATGAACTGTTGTAAGTCGAGGACTACCTGTACTGAATTCATTTTGACCTCATGAACTGAGGCACGTAATCCTCAGCTTAACCTCTGCTCACTTTAATGACTGCCCCAAACGAGGTTGTAAAATTGGGCCGGTCATGTGGGTGACCCACTTTACAACTGTCACAACTTAATGACCCTAATAGTCAGGGTCCATTACCTGTAGATATATCTGTAGAGTATTTTGCAGCATTTCAAAAAATACTTGCCACTGCTTTCTTTCAGGGGAATAAATACATATATTTTTTCTTCCCAGTCTACCTTAAAAATTGGGTTTCCTTATAGTACCCCATCCAAATATTAGCCAGGTTCAAACCCTGATGCTAGGGACTACACTTCCTGTGTAAGAAGCAAGCTAAATCCAGGTTCCTCTGCGCAAATTTTGCTAGTGCCCTTTTTTTTAGCCCAGGGCAAGTGATGCATTGACGGAAAAACCCAAAAGATACTCGCAGTGGCACCACGCAGGGGCAACTCTGCACACTTTACCACCTGTAGACTCAACTCCGACATGGCTGCCTCAGGAATTCTGGGAGTTGAAGTCCACAGCTGGTAAAGTTGCCCATCCTTGTCATAACATGACCAGGAACCTTTTCTCTCCCCCCCCTCCTGCCTCCACTCCTCTGGCTCCATCCTTCTCAACCTAGTGCTCTGCAACTCATGGTGGGTGGAGGAGGATGGGAGTTGTAGTCCCAAAAATACAGAGGGCGCCTGGTTGGGGAAAGTTTGCCCCAGACTGCTTGAACTTGCTTCGTTGGGTTTTTTTTTTTTTTTTTTTAATAGCAGGATCCGGAAACCTGTTGCTTTTGCGGAAAACTCTTGGGTTTTTTTTTTCTTAACCCACCAAACTGGGACTAAAAATGTCTCAATAAGAGAAAAAGCAGAATTTCTAAGGAGCAGCTTTGAGCCACCACACCCCATCTGAGAGACTGTTGCATTCGGTTTTGGCTTCCTGGATTTCTTTTCTTTTTTCCCCCCAGGAAGCCAGGAAAATGATTCATCGCTCTGAGCCTCTTCCATTTTTTTTTTTAAAAAAACCCAAAGAGACGGATCTTGAGCAGTGCTAAGTTAGAGGGAAAGAAGAGAGAAGAACTCCACGAGCGGGCAGAGGTGCCTTCTCCTTCTTGTTGGACGTCAAAACACCCTCAGCCTGTTGGCCACGTGGCTTCCAGGATGGGGAGGTTTAATAATAAATACGGTGAACCCCTGTGGTCTGGTTGTAAACCATTTTTAAAACCATTGGTAGAATACAATAGAAATAACAGAACAGAACAGAACAATAGAATAATAGAATAGAATAGAATAGAATAGAATAGAATATAGAACAGAACAGAGAACAGAACAGAATAGAATAGAGAAAAGGAATAGAATAGAATAGAGAAAAGGAATAGAATAGAATAGAACAGAATAGAATAGAATAGAATATAGAACAGAGAACAGAACAGAATAGAATAGAATAGAATAGAATAGAGAAAAGGAATAGAATAGAATAGAATAGAATAGAATAGAATCTGGAAGGGATCTTGGAGGTCTTCTAGTCCAGCCCCCTGCTCAAGCAGGAGAACCAATACCATCTCAGACAGGTGATTGTCTATCTAGTCTCTTCTTAAAAATCTCCAGTGATGGAGCACCCACCACTTCTGGTGGCAAGCAGTTCCACTGGTTGATTGTCCTCACTGTCAGGAAGTTTCTCCTTAATTCCAGGTTGCTTTCCTTGATCAGTTTCCAATCATTGTTTCTTGTCCTGCCTTCAGGTGCTTTGGAGAATAACGTGACCCCCTCTTCCTTGTGGCAGCCCCTCAAATACTGGAACGCTGCTATCATGTCTCCCCTATTTCTTCTTTTCTTTAGATTAACCAAACCCAAGTCCCGCAGCCGTTCTTCGTATGTTTTGGTCTCCAGGCCTTGGATCATCTTAGCTGCTCTTCTCTGAATTTTTTCCAAACTCTCAACATCTTTTTTGTGATATGGTAGCGTTATGAGTACAGTGCCTCTAGGCATATAAGAAATGGATTGCACTGGCATCAGAAAAATAATTTCAATAAGTTTGCCAGTTGAGATCCATTCTAAAACCACTCCAGACATAACTCATAATACATAATAAGCATCTGCTTTTAAAGTACTTTCCCCAATCTTCTAGACTTTGGAGGTCATCTAGTCCAAACCCCCCCCTGCTCAAGCAGGGGACCCTACACCATTTCAAACAAATGGCTATCCGATCTCTTAAAAACCTCCAGTGATAGAGCATCCACAACTTCTGGTGGCAAGGGGTTCCACTGATTGTTTTGTCAGAAAATTCCTCCTTAATTCCAGGTTGCTTCTCTCCTTGACCAGTTTCCATCTGTTGCTTCTTGTCCTGCCTTCAGGGGCTTTGGAGAACAGGTGGACCCCCCCTCTTCTCTGTGGCAGCCCCTGAGATACTGGAATATTGTTATCGTGTCAGCCCTTTTTACTAGACTAAGCATACCCAGTTCCTGCAACTCATGAGGCCTCTTTCAACTCTGGTACAGGTAATCCTCGACTTACAACTGCTTGCTTGCTGGCCGTTCAAAGTTACGACGGCACGTAAAAAATCACTTATGACCATTTTTCACACTTACAGCATCCCCATGATTTATATTCGTAAGCTTGACAACCGACTCACATTTCTGACGGTTGGCAGTGTCCCCGGGGGTCACATGATCCCCTGACAAACAAAGTCAAGGGGGGAGCCTGTTTCGCTTAACGACCGTGTTACTAATTTAACCCCTGCCGCGATTCGGTTTAACAACCGTGACCAGAAAAGTCGTAAAAAATGGGGCAAAACTCATTGAACAAGCGTCTCGCTTAGGAACATAAATTTTGGGGCCCAATTGTGGCTGTACGTCGAAGGCCTACCTACCTGTACTCTGTTGTTACGAACTTCATCTGTTTGGGTTTGAACACACACACACACACACAGACAGACACACAACCCAACCCTTTGGGGGCGTGTCTGGGGAAGAATCTGTCCCTCGGTTGCTAAATTTGGGGGCATCATTTTCCATGAGAGCACGTCCATCCGGGAGCCAAGCTGGAATCCGGGATCGGTTTACAAGAGTCTTTATTTATCCCTTCGGAGCCAGGAACGAAGCATCTGGAAAGGCAGAAAGAGAGGAAGGAGGGAGAAAGAGGCAGAGACGAACTCAAAAGAAGCTTTTCGTTTGATTTTTTTTTAAAAAAATCAGCAATTAAAGCGAAGAAAGCTGTGTGACCTCATGCTTTCCACCGGAGAGAGTCAGCACGCAAGGAAAGGGCTGGGGAGGGAGGTGGATAAACAAGGAGCCAACGCAGGCATTCTTAGGCCGTATTTACACACCACCCTTGACCTGGTTACCGAATTGAAGCCATATTCAATACTTAAAAGAGTCTTAAAACTAAAATCCATTTGGGTTGATGTTTCTGCTTTTGTCTTGAACTGGGAAAGTTTTAAATTTAAGGATAGATAGATAGATAGATAGATAGATGGATGGATGGATGGATGGATGGATGGATGGATGGATGGATGGATGGATGAAGAGAGGGATCAGATAAATGAGAGAGATTAAATAGATGATCGAGAGAGAGATCAGATGATAGAGCAGATAGATGATAGACAGATAGATGATAGAGCAGATAGAGATCAGATGGATAGATAGATAAATAGATAGATAATGGAGAGGGATCAGATAGATGATAGATGATAGAGCACATAGATGATAGAGCAGATAGATAGATAGATAGATAGATAGATTAGATAGATAGATAGATAGATAGATAGATAGATAGATAGATAGATAGATAGATAGAGGATCAGATAGATGAGATATATATAGAGAGAGAGCAGATAAAGAGAGATCAGGTAGATTATATATAGAGAGAGCAGATAGAGAAAGAGATTAGATAGATAGATAGATAGACAGACAGACAGACAGACAGACAGACAGATAGATCGATCGATCGATCGATCGATCGATCGATCGACCGACAGACAGACAGACAGATGATGGGGAATCAGATATATGATATATAGAGAGGTCAGATAGATGATAGAGAGAGAACAGATAGGGCAGATGGATTATATACCTTTATATATATTATATTATATACCTTTATTGTCATTTTTTTTTACTGTGGGCACATTGGCATACATTAAAAAAGAGATTTTGTTGCTCGCTCTCAAAAGCGTACACACACACACAAACGCACATTTAAACATGCTCTCTCTGTACAACCGATGTATAAACCTGGGGACTTCGGGGCGGGAATCCCACCAGCGTGCAGACACCCGCGTGTGTTAGCCGCCCGTGGGAACGCAGCCCCGTTCGAGGAATCCCCACACCTCCCCCTCCCCCTCTTGCGGGGACTCCCGTCGGAGAGGGGCGGGGCGGGGGGGGGGTGCGGAGACCTGCCACGCCCCCTCCCCGCTCCGCCACGCCCCCTCCCCGCTCCGCCACGCCTCCTCTCCTCCGCCTTGCCACTTTCTCGCCGCCCGCCCGGACTTCCTCGCAGGCAGGCGGCCGGCCGGAGAGGCGGCGGGGGGAAATGGGGCGTCGGTGAAGGGGCAGCCCGGCCATGAGCTCCGTCTGGAAGCGGCTGCAGCGGGTCGGCAAGCGGGCCGCCAAGTTCCGCTTCGTCGCCTGCTACCAGGAGCTGGTGGTGGAGTGCACCAAGAAATGGTGAATCGGGCCCCTCGGGGGGGGTGGGGGGGCTGGGG
>NW_015386917.1:138120-146109 GCF_001527695.2 Protobothrops mucrosquamatus | reverse complement strand
AAATAAATTACAGAATTTAGTGGGTGGGGTTTGCACACCAGGAAGTGGTGAATGGAGGTGAGGTCGAAAGGATATTAATATTTGATTGTCTATATTCAAAACGCCGTCCCGCTTCGTTATGTAAATAACTCGAGGCCTCTCGTGTCAGGATTAAAAGAAAGCCAGGAAGAATCTGGAAAACAGCTGTAAGGGACAAGCACAGCCAAATATTTTTTTCTGAAAGCCAAAAAAAAAAAAAAATAAAAATAAAAATTCCCCCCAGATTAAAAATAAACCACAGAAAGAGACGGGACAGCTAAATGCTTGTTAGGAAAAAATATATATAATCATTTTGAAACTCTTTTGGAGGTGGAAAACCCAAGTCTACTTGAGTAGAATTTTTTAGTTCGGTTATAATTGCACAGCTATTGTCTTTTAATTGTGCTGCAAGTGTCGGATGCCATCTTTGACTTCATACTGATGTCACATTTTTATACTTTAATATTATCCACTTGTTGAAAGCGTGCATTCCTCTGCCAGATGTACCAAGTCGCTAGTCCATAAGAAAATGTTTGATGATTACATTTTTGACTTGACAAGTTACTGTCTCTCTTGACCTAAACTGAGACTACAAGTCCCAGAATTGCTGCTTGCTGGAAATTGGGGGGGGGGATTCCGGACTGGAGGGGTCTGGGTTAAAAGTGTTTTGAAAGTTTTAAAACTGTGCAAGCGTGACGCGCTTGAATGAAATCCAGTCTGTGGTGGTGCGGAAAAGGTTAATTGTGTTCATCTGTCCTGGTATTTTTGATGTAGCGTGGTATTGTGCACCTGGTGATACTTTGGAGCTGTCTTCAAGGGCAGGTCCATATATAGTGCCATGTAGTAGTCGATCCTGGAAGTTACAGAATGATGGGACAGCATAGCACAGAGAGGTCTGGGTAAACCTGGCATGACTATATCTCTGCAAAACCTGGTAAAGTCCAGTGTTTCTCAACCTTAGCAAGTTTAAGAGGTAATAATAATAATAGAATAACAGCGCTGGAAGGGACCTTGGAGGTCTTCTAGTCCAACCCCCTGCTCAGGCAGGAAACCCTTATACCATTTCAGACAAAATGATGTGGACTTCAATTCCCAGAATTCTCCAGCAAGCTGAGAGAGAAGGACTGGCCCAAGGTTACTCAATCAGCTTCCATGCCTAAGGCAGAACTAGAACTCCCAGCCTCCCAGCTTATAGCCCAGCACCTTCACTACAATCCCAAACTGGCTGGACGAATTGTGTAGTGAAAAATACCGAGGTTATCCAATCCAACCTGTTCTACGAATATTATGTCTGGGTCTTTCACTAACCTGGTTAAGGGTCTTGCAAGGATATAGCCAGGATGGTCTTTTAATTTGGGGGGGGGTGTCTGTTGGCTTTTGTGTTGCTAAACTATCCAGGCTAGAATTGATCATTCATTCATTGTTATTTGTAGATCTGACAGAAATAACTGACAGAAATAACTTACTTCCGTGGCTACTTAATAAGACCTGTCGCTCGTCATAAGCAATTGGAATAAAATATGCCAGATTGGAGATAGATAATAGATAGCCATGACTGAGTGATAGACAGGTAGGCAGGACAGGACAGGACAGGACAGGCAGGTAGACACAATGGAGATGATAAGATAGATAAATAGATAGATAGATAGATAGATAGATAGATAGATAGATAGATGGATGGATGGATGGATGGATGGACGGACGGACGGACGGACGGACGGACGGACGGGCGGGCGGGCGGGCGGGTGGATAGAGATAGATAGATAGATAGACAGACAGACAGACAGACAGATAGATAGATAGAGACAGAGAGAGAGAGAGAGGGAGGGAGGGAGGGAGGGAGAGGGAGAGAGAGAGAGAGGTGGATGGATGGACTGATGGATGGGATGGGATGGACAGACAGGATGGATGGATGGGTGGATGGGTGGATGGGTGGATGGATGGATAGAGAGAGAAAGATAGATAGACAGACAGACAGACAGACAGACAGACAGAACCTTAGTAAGACCACATCTGGAATACTACATCCAGTTTTGGACTGTCAGAAAGAAGAGGGAGTCAAGCTATTCTCCAAAGCACCAGAAGACAGGACAAGAAGCAACGGATGGAAACTAATCAAGGAGAGAAGCAACCTAGAACTAACTTTCTAACATTGAGACAATTAACCAGTGGAACAACTTGCCACCAGATGTTGTGGGTGCTCCGTCACTGGAGGCTTTTAAGAAGAAACTGGACAGCCACCTGTCTGAAATGGTATAGGGTTTCCTGCCTGAGCAGGGGGCTGGACTAGAAGACCTCCAAGGTCGCTTCCAGCTCTATTCTGATTGAAATTGAAATTGAAGATAGATAATAGACAGACAAATAGACGGACAAGCATCGTTCACCCTGTTGACATTATTCAGCACAGGAATTTACATTTCTGGCTGCTTCTGAGCACCGGCCTTTCTGAACTTCCTTCTTTACCATTTTGCCCTGTCAGGCTTTTGACAGCTGGTTTTGAAACGAGGCAAAGGCCTCGCCTGGAAAAGGATCGTGGTGGAAATGTTACTGTCCTGGGGATCCTAGAGGTCATTTAGCCCAACCCCTGCTCAGTGGAGGAGTGGCCGTGCTGAACACGGCCCTGCTGACCTTTACAGAAAGAGACCACGTGGGGTTACCACGCCGTCCGAGGCTTTGCTTATTTCCTTTCATTTATTTGCTTGAAAACGTAGCAGGGTGTGTCTAATGTTAACACCACGGAGCAGAAATTGGTTTACAGTTGCTGAGTTTTCACCAGGCAAAGGAAAACGCCAGTTGGGTTAGCTAGGTTAAAATTACTTTTGCAAAGGGTGCAGACTGTTTTTATACCTTGCAGACTTTGAGATGGGTGGACTTTAAGTCCCAGAATTCCCCTGCCAGCATGCTTTGAGGACGGGTGGACTTCAACTCCCAGAATTCCCCAGCCAAGGGTACGGATTTATTCTCCAAAATGCCTGAGGGACAGGACAGGAACCCATCGGTTGAAACTTCGCAAAGGGAGATTCAAACCAGAAACAAAGAATTTTTCTGACTTTTTAAAAGAAAAGCTGAACAGCCATTTTGCTGGGACTCTTACTCAGGACGGCGGAGGGGGGGGGGGTTGGACTAGAAGACCTCCAGGGTTCCTCCCAATTCTCCGATTCTCTGTGCTTTAGGGGCTTGCATGAACCTAGACAGTATGGCTCGCCATGTGGGATGAAGCTAGGTGATTGGCTTGCTTTGGTAAACCATGGTCTAGTTAAGCCAGGTTTAGCTTATGCAAAGGTACCTGTCTTCCTATGAGGTTTGACTGGAGAATAAAATAAGAAAAGGAGAGAAAAACGGGGGATTGTGCAAGAGGAAAGATCCAGCTCAGGAGAGCAAACCCCACATTTTCCTGGCGGTTTCTGTGTTGTACCCACAAAGCTGGTGGCTGCAAACGCACGGATAGGCCGTGGATTCCTCTGACACAAATCTTCGCACCTTGACAAAGTTAGATTACAACTCCCATCATCTCCCCGTGCTGGGGATGCTTCGGGTGGGGGTGTCTCAGCCCCACAGGACAAAGACGATGCCGGCTGGCTGGGAATGATAGGCATTGCAGTATCCCGGAGGGCCCCTGGACCTCTGCAAAGATTTTCGAGTCCACGTTGTTTTTCTGGAAGCATTTTTGGGTGGAGGAGACTAGAAAGAGGGCAGAGCCTGGCTGCCAAGGAACGTGTTCCTGTTTTCCCTCCTCGCCCCGTTCTGTTCCTCCTTATAAGGTTTGGGAAATGATAAATATTTGAGCTGCAAACGGAAAAGAAGGGGGGGAAACGGGCAAGAAAACAGAAATATGCTCCGGCTTGAATCACGAGGCGCCGTCTGCGTGGACTAAAAAGGAAGAAGAAATGGAGGAACTTTGCAAAGACTCCAGCCTCGTTGGGACTGGGGACTTTTTGGGGGGCCAATTTCCTCACGGCAGGCTCACCCAGGCTCTCTGCTCCTGCTGCCACCCGGGTTGCCCCAGCTGGGCACGGTTCAGCCTGGCCTTGGCGCGCGCCAGGCCTCGGGCACCCTAGCAGCCCGTACGAGCCAAGTCTGTCTTCGCAAGAGACACCAGGCTGAAGGCAGACTCCGTTGCTTCTGTGAGGCAGCTTTTTGTAATTCGGTTTGGCAGTCTGTGCATGTTCTGAGACGCCACGCCTAAGGAAGGACGCCCGGAAGGACGCCCGGGGCTGAGCCCTGGCTCCAGGGAGCGCCCAGGTCTCTCTCCAGGACGGGGAAGAGCAGTGGGCACGTCTGTTTGAAGGCACCGGCCTCCCCGACAATTCTGGGGTTTGGGAGCTGTAAGTAGGCCTTCTCCAGAAAACGTCGGCCATTTTGCAAAGGCAACGGATGGAAACTAACCAAGGAGAGAAGCGACCTAGAACTGAGGAGAAACTTCCTGACAGAACAATTAACCAGTGGAACGACTTGCCTCCAGAAGTTGTCGGTGCTCCATCACTGGAAGTTTAAAAGAAGAGATTGGACAACTTTTTGTCTGAAGTGGTATAGGGTGTCCTGCTTGAGCAGGGGGTTGGACTAGAAGACCACCAAGGTCCCTTCCAAATCTGTTATTCTGTGACAGGGGATCAATCCCTGATTTACCACAGTTCTCTTAATGACCGTTCGAACTTACAACGGCACTGAATAAAGTGACTTACGGCCATTTTTCACTCTTATGACCGTGGCAGCGTCCCCGTGGTCACGTGATCAAAATTTAGACGCTTGGCCACGGACTCATACTTATGACGGTCGCAGTGTCCCAGGAGTCACGGGATCCCGTTTTGCGACCTCCTGACAAGCAAAGTCAGTGGGGATCCGCTTAATGACCATGTGACTAACTTAGCAACTTCAGGGATTCACTTAACAACGGTGGCAAGAAAAGTGCCACCCGTTGGTTACTGAATGAACCCATTTTTCCAATGGGGAGAAGGCTGTGAATTCTGTGCCTCCCAAACCCCAAATTAGCCAGGATTAAAATTAACCCAGTGTAGGAAGCTGGGCAAGTTAGCTGCACAGCATCCCATGGGCGGCAAATAAATTTAATAATTAAATAAATGAACATTAAGTCTTGCAAGGTGGTACGAATCCAGGCAGAGAGAGGGTCTCTAGGTTTCCTTGCCTCCCCCACCCCCAGATCTCCACTAAAATCTCTCCATTGGATCTGGTTGACATTGAATAGAGGAGGAAAGCGTATGGTGAACAGATCGGATTTCTTTAGCAACCAGATTTAACCCAACACCTGACTAGATTAATGACTCTTCCCCCCCCCCAGCTAAATTTAGCTTTTGGCCACTAGCCTGGAGAAATGAGAGAAGCATCAAATCTCTCCAAGCATCAAGGAGATGAGGGGTAAGGACAGATGAGAATTTGCAATTAATACCATAACCAATACCAGGGACCAGAATTTCTCAACCTTGACAACTTTAAGATGTGTGGACTTCAACTCCCAGAATTCCCCAGCCGGTCCATCCCCAACCAAACTCCCCACACACACAATACGTAAAATTTCAAATATTGCAATAATTGGGATAGCAAAAAAATCTACCATGCTTAAAATCTTAGAAGGTTCCTTAGAATCTCAGAGGTTTCCTTAAGAATTCAGAAGAGCCCCTAGAATCTTAGAAGGTTCTTTAGAAGATTCCTTAGAATCTTAGTAGGTCCCTTAAGAAGTTAGAAGATTCCTTAGAATCTTAGAAGATTCCTTAGAATCTTAGTAGTTTCCTTAAGAAGTTAGAAGATTCCTTAGAATCTTAGAAGGTCCCTTAAGAAGTTAGAAGATTCCTTAGAATCTTAGAAGGTCCCTTAAGAAGTTAGAAGATTCCTTAGAATCTTAGTAGGTCCCTTAAGAAGTTAGAAGATTCCTTAGAATCTTAGAAGATTCCTTAGAATCTTAGTAGTTTCCTTAAGAAGTTAGACGATTCCTTAGAATGTTAGAAGGTCCCTTAAGAAGTTAGAAGATTCCTTAGAATCTTAGAAGGTCCCTTAAGAAGTTAGAAGATTTCTTAGAATCTTAGAAGGTCCCTTAAGAAGTTAGAAGATTCCTTAGAATCTTAGAAGATTCCTTAGAACCTTAGTAGTTTCCTTAAGAAGTTAGAAGATTCCTTAGAATCTTAGAAGGTCCCTTAAGAATTTAGAAGATTCCTTAGAATCTTAGAAGGTCCCTTAAGAAGTTAGAAGATTTCTTAGAAGGTCCCTTAAGAAGTTAGAAGATTTCTTAGAAGGTCCCTTAAGAAGTTAGAAGATTCCTTAGAATCTCAGAAGCTCCGTTAAGAACTTAGGATGCTTAAAAGTCTCCTTAGAAGCCCGGTTGGGTGCAACGGAGGAAGACATGCGCGTCCCCTGGGAAGTTAGCAGAGCCAGCCTCTTGCAACACCCAGTGCCGCAACTGGGTGCGGCCCAGCCCTGCTCCCCAGGCGGTCAGGAACCTCGCCCACACACGCCTGGGAAGGCAGATAAACCCTGGGCTGGACAGCCCTTGATCTGGTTGCCACGCTTTTGTGCTGAGCTCTCTGAGAAATAGAACCGAGAACACAGAATCACCCAGAGCTGGAAGGGACCTTGGAGGTCTTCTAGTCCAACCTCCTGCTCAGGCAGGAGACCCTATACGATTCTGGGTAAATGGCTGTCCAGTCTCTTCTTGGAAAGTATGATTGTGGTCAAGAAGAAATGTATGGTTGTGCAATGTACATGGGTCAAAGATCTCTTGAGCCTGGTCAGCAACTGGCCGCCTCAGGGCCAGATTGTTCCTTTCCTGGTTTCTGTAGCCTCGCCCAACCTCTAGGCCAGTGTTTGTCTCTCACCCTTCGCAAGTTTAAGATGAGTGGACTTCAACTCCCAGAATTCCCGAGCCAGCAAGTGTTGAACTCCACCCATCTTAAACTTGGGCCATCCTTGTTAATGGCCGTCACAATATTCTCACTCCAGTAAACGTGACACCAGGCTTGTGTCATTCCTCAGTTCCTTGGATGCAAAGTGGGTGACATTCAGGACCCAGACGTTGAATGTAATTGTGTATAGTAGAGCAGGGCAAAGAGAGAAGCAATTGGCAATATTGGCAGCTTTAAGATGGATGTGCTTGAAACCCCAGGATTCAGAGGAATAAAATATCTTTATTGCCATTGTGTAACTCACAACAAAATTAAGTTAGCTAGGGAATTCTGGGAGTTGAAGTCCACCCATCTTAAGGCATGCTGGCTGGGGAACTCTGGGAGTTGAAGTCCACCCATCTCAAAGCATGCTGGCTGGGGAATTCTGGGATTTTAAATCAATGCCTTTTAAGACTTTCAAATTGAGAAATACTATTCTAGAAGAAATTGTAAAATGTTCCCCAAATTATGTCCGTGTGTATACAGTATGTGTATGAGATCCTACTACAAACCTCATTGGTTACACCACATCAACCTGCTCCCTGTGTGGTAATTGCAACCCCGACCACCAGTGAAATCTTGTGGACTAGTGGCTTGGTCACTTTTGGTTTAGTTCTTGTGATTGACTGTTTTATCTCTCCCAACCACAGGCAGCCGGACAAGCTAGTTGTGGTTTGGACTCGGAGGAACCGCCGGATTTGCTCCAAGGTGAGAAATTCTGGGAGTTGAAGTCCACAAGTCATAAAAGGGCCATGTTTGAAGACCCCTGTCTTAAATCTAACAAACAAAATGGAGGCTGGCTGAGGAATTCTGGGAGTTGAAGTCCACAAGGCATAAAAGGGCCATGTTTGAAGACCCCTGCTGTAGACAATAGGAGAGGTCTCAACTACAGCTAGTCCTTACTTACAATTTACAACTTAGTCTGACTTACAGCAGTTCATTTAGTGACCGTTCAAAGTTACAACGGCATGGAAAAAAAGCAATTGATGACCATTTTTCACACTTACGACCATTGTAGCATCCCCATGGTCATGTGGTCAAAATCCAGACAATTGGCAACTGACTCATATTAATGACGGCT
>NW_015386917.1:50590-137474 GCF_001527695.2 Protobothrops mucrosquamatus | reverse complement strand
AAATAATAATAATAATAATAATAATAATAATAATAATAATAATAATAATAATAATAATAATAATAATAATAATAATAATAATAAAGTTGGAAGGGACCTTGGAGGTCATCTAGTCCAACCCCCTGCTCAGGCAGGAAACCCTATCCCATTTCGGACAAATGGCTGTCCAGTCTCTTCTTAAAAACTTCCAGTAGCTCATCCAAGCAAGCGGAATTAATTTGTGTTTCAAGAAAGGGGTTTGTTTTCTGCCTAGCAGAAACTAGGTATATTTCTAGCCTATCGAAAAGAAGGATTAGGAGTGACATGATAGCATCTTCCAATATTTGGGAGACTGCCAGAAAGAAGAGGGGATTGACTTATTCTCTAGGTCCTGAGGGCAGGAGAAGAAACAATGGATGTAAACTAATCAAGGAGAGAAGCAACCTGGAACTAAGTAGAAATTTTCTGACAGTGAGAACAATTAACCAGTGGAACAGCTTGCCACCAGAAGTTGTGGCTGCTCCATCCCTGGAGGCTTTTAAGAAGAGACTGGACAACCATTTGTCCAGAATAGTAAATAGTTTCCTGCTTGAGCAGTGGGTTGGACTAGAAGACCTCCAAGGTCCCTTTTATTCTATGTTCTAATTAAAGTGTGCCTTGTTGCTAATGCATGTCCTCTTATGCAAAGATGGATCAAACTCTGGGTGTTTTTCCAGTTGAAGACCCTCCAGCTGACTCTCTACTTTTGTCTTTCAGGACCCCCATGTGGAAGAATACGAAGATAAAGATTGGACCTTTGTGGTGGAAAATGTACGTCTTAAAAATTGGGTTACATTCGGGAAAGGACAGGGAGATTCGCCTGCAGGTTTTACAGCAAAATTGGCGGGAAAATGCTTTTCTGGAAATTGCCTCAGATCTTTAGTTGGTCAATACAGGTAGTCCTCAACTTACGACCGCAACTGAGCCCCAATTTTCTGTTGCTAAGTGAGTTTTGCCCCCTTTTACGACTTTCCTTGCCACATTTGTTAAGTGAATCCCTGAAGTCGTTAAGTTAGGAACCCGGTCGTTAAGTGAATCCGCCTTCCCCATTGACTTGGCTTGTCAGAAGGTCGCAAAAGGGGATCCGATGACCCTGGGACGCTGTGACTGTCATAAATATGAGTCAGTTGCCAAGTGGCCGACTTTTGATCACGTGACCACGGGGATGCCGCAATGGCCGTGTGAAAAACGGTCACGAGTCCCTTTTCTCGGTGCCGTTGTAACTTTGAACGGTCACTAAATGAACTGTTGTAAGTTGGGGACTATGCGGATTTTTTAAAAAGCCAAAGAGTCTCTCATACCTTTTGATGAAAGATAGTCCTCGACTTACAACCGCAATTGAGCTCAGAATTATGGTCATAAGTCATTAGAATCCTAACTGGAGGCACCTACATGACTGAAAATAAATTTCCGGCCTTTTTTTCGGGATGCGTCATTAAGTGAACCCACTCATTTCAATAAGCGTTACGATGTCGCAGTTGTTATAAATGCATATTGGCCGCCAAGTGCCTGAATTTTGTGTGACTGTGAGGATGCTATAACGGTCATAAGTGCGAGGACCGGTCCTAAGTCACTTTTTTCAGTGCCATTGAAACTCATTCTCGGCTTCCTTTTAAAATCTTAATTTATTTATTTTTTGTCCTTTGAGGCAAGGATGGCTGGAACCTACAGAAGGTCACTTAATATTTATATGTTACTTATATGTCAGGATGTAGGTCTATACATATGTTGTATATAGTATGTTTTAAATGTGTGTTAGGTATGTGTAGACTTTGAGAGCAAGCAACTCAATTTCATTTTTAATGTCTGCCATTTGTGCCCACAGTAAAAAATGAGGTTATCAAAAAAAAAAAATCTAAACTCTGGAACTCCCTGCCACCGGAAATCCTCTTTCCTTCTTCCCGACTTCGCCATATTACGCCTTTTTCACTCAAATTTGACGGACGTTAAGGCCTTCTTCAGAAAGCCTATCTAGACATCCATTTACAGTTTAATTTTCTGGAAATCACTGGAGTGATTTCTGCTTTTATAACCGTTTGGGGAAGATTTCAGTCTTGTGTTCGAATGATGCAATGAAAAAATGGGTGGGCGAGAGAGGAATTTTACCAATTCAAAATTTGCAACTCTTGTGCCAGGAATCGAAGGGGCAACGTAAGGTCCTCGCCTCGGTCGACCTCAACCTGAAGCGCTTTGCCAGCCAGATGCCCAACCAGGTGGATTTGAACCTGAAGCTGAAGCCCAAGTCCGTGAAAGTGGTGGCCGCGTCTCTCCGGCTGACTCTCTCATGCGTCTTCTTACACGAGGGAAAAGCCACGTGAGTCACAGAGCGGGGAAGAATCCTTCGTAGAAAGCTGGGGCCAATGTTCTCCTGGTGTGCACGAGTAGTCCTCGACTTACGACCGCAATTGAGCCCCCAAATTTCTGTTGCTAAGCGAGACAGTCGTGAGGCGAGTTTTGCCCCATTTTATGCCCTTTCTTGGCACGGTTGTTAAGCGAATCACTCCAGTTGTTAAATTAGTAACATTTGCTTGTCAGAAGGTTGCAAAAGGGGATCACGTGACCACCACCCCCGGGACACTGCGGCCGTCATAGGGATGAGTCAGTTGCCAAATGTCCGAATTTTGATCACATGACTGTGGGGATGTTGCAACAGTGTGAAAAACGGTCGTAAATCATTTTTTCAGTGCTGTTGTAACCTAAATGAATGGTTGTAAGTCAAGGACTACCTCTGTGTGTGTGTGTGTGTGTGTGTGTGAGAGAGAGAGAGAGAGAGAGAGAGAGGGAGAGAGAGAGAGACAGAGAGAGAGAGAGAGAGAGAGAGAGAGAAGTTTGGTCTAGTCCAGGGGTAGGCAACCTTGGCTCTTTTATGACTCGTGGACTTCAACTCCCAGAATTCCTGAGCCAGCCATGCTGAGGGAAAAGGGAGAGGTTTCCAAGCTGAGCCAGGCTGGCTCAGGAATTCTGGGAGTTGAAGTCCACGAGTCATAAAAGAGCCAAGGTTGCCTAACCCTGGTCTAGTGGTTAAGGCATCAGGATAGAAACCGGGAGACGGTGAGTTCTAATCCCGCCTTAGGCATGAAAGGCAGCTGGGTGACTCTGGGCCAATCACCAGGAGACAGAGAGTTCTAGTCCCGCCTTAGGCACAAAAGGCAGCTGGTTGACTCTGGGCCAATCACCAGGAGACGGTGAGTTCTAGTCCTGCCTTAGGCACAAAAGGCAGCTGGGTGACTCTGGGCCAATCACCAGGAGACGGTGAGTTCTAATCCCGCCTTAGGCACAAAAGGCAGCTGGGTGACTCTGGGCCAATCACCAGGAGACGGTGAATTCTAGTCCCGCCTTAGCATGAAAGCTGGATGGATGACTTTGGGCCAGTTTCTCTCTCTCTCAGCCAGCCCACCTCACAGGCCTGTTGTGAGCAAAATAAGTTCTCTGCCTTGAGTTATTTGCCAAAATAATAAAGGCCGGGATATAAATAAACAAAAATACCAATTGCATTCCCACAACACACCACAGAGAACACACGAAGCCCCTCCGCTACCAAACTAGCCACCCTAGAACGGAACGAAACAGCTGCAAAACAACACCGATTTTATCCCATCCTGTGTGAAGCCCATCCTGGGATATTTTGCGAATCCAAAAATGCAGGGGGGAAGCGGGGCATAAAAATAAAAACGATGATGGCTCCGGTTCTCTCCCCAGGGATGAAGACATGCAAAGCCTGGCCAGTTTGATGAGTTTCAAGCCTTCCGACATCGGCAATTTGGGGGATTTTGCTGAAAGCGACGAGGAGATGGAAGACACCCCGAAACACGACCGGGACGAAGATGCCGCGGGACACACAGCAGCCCCTAAAGGTGGGGGGGTCCCCTTCCAGCCAAGACATTTCCCTCCTCCCTGACCCGTTCTTTCTCAGCCTTAGCAACCTTAAGATGTCTGGACTTCAACTCCCAGCCAGAGTTAACCGGTAGTCCTCACTTAACGACCTGTCAGGCTTACCTCGGTAGACGAGGCAGGAAACACGACCAGGTGAACGAATTCTACTTTATTGCGAAACGACACGGACCGAGCCGTGGAGATCGGAAAGTACAATTAGTCCTCGACTTATAAACAGTTCATTTAGTGACCGTTCAAAGTTACCACGGCACTGAAAAAAGTGTCCCTGTGGTCAGATAATCAGGTTTGTGCAGGTAGTCCTCGACATTTCTTAAGTGAGTTTGTGCCCCATTTTACGACCTTTCTTGCGACATTTACAGTAAGAGAATCACTGCAGTTCTTAAATTAGTAACACTGTGGTTCAGCGAATCTGGCTTCCATGTTGACTTTGAGGACGCAAAAAGGGGATCGCATGACCCCGGGACACCGCGACCGTCATAAGTAGGAGTCAGTTGCCAGGCCTCTGAATTTTGATTACGTGACCGTGGGGAGGCTGCAACGGTCGTAAGTGTGAAAAACGGTCCTAAGGCCCTTTTCTCGGTGCCGTTGTAACTTCGAACGGTCACTAAATGAATTGTTGTAAGTTGAGGATGTGTGCTTTCTTAATTTTTGCTCACGTTGGGAGGGAGCTGCAATACAGCCCCCGAAGTTTAGAAGTCTAAATATTTGCTGGTGTGGTTTTTTTTTGGCTTTGTGCTTTGGAAAATGACCCAGATTCGGGAGCCGTGAGGCAAACGTGATTCAGAGGATCCCGTGCTTAACCCTGCATGACACATGCGTGACTTCCGGGATTCTCTTTGATCCCCTTAAGAGGGATTTGGAAGAGACGTCGATGGAAGCAAGATTAACCAAGCCTGTCTTTCGCCATTGCCCCAGTTTCTGATCTAGCTAAATGCCTTCTCCGTACGTTTCGCACTCTGCACCTCTGATCTCGGTTTGTGATCATTTCCCCACCTCAATTTTCGCTCTTTTTCCTTCTTCTCTTCCTGTCTGTCTCTTCCCTGTTCAGGGTTCCTCAAAAACATTACGGTGAACTATTTCCCAGGTAGGCCATCCCGGGTTTTGCAAGGGCCCTGCTTGAGATTGGCATAACCCGGACAGCATCATGCGTGGCTGTGGGGATTAGAACTCGCTGCTTGCACAGTGCAGTTTTGGCACTCCAGGGAAGTCCTCGACTTATGGCCAAAACTGAGCCCAAGATTTCTGTTGCATAGTGAAACATTGGTTAAGTGAGTTTTGTCCCATTTTACGACTTTCCTTGCCACAGTGGTTGAGTTAGTGGCACAGTCGTTAAGTGAATCCGGGCTTCCCCCAGTGATTTTGCTTGTCAGAAGGTCGCAAAAGGGCATCACGTGACCCCAGGGGGAACGCTGCGACCGTCATAAATAGGAGCCGGTTGCCAAGCTTCTGAATTTTGATCACGTGACCATTGGGGAGGCTGCAAGAGTCGTAAGTGTGAAAAACGGTCATAGGTCACTTTTTTCAGTGCTGTTTTCACTTTGAACGGTGACTAGATGAATGGTTGTAAGTCGAGGACTGCCTGTATAAGCTTTGGACAAGTAATAGATTAGAAACTCAGAGGTGGCATGTTAGATCGGACCGCAGGGCCTTTGAAGCAGACTTTTCAGCAGCAAATCCTGGTAGGTAGGTAGGTAGGTAGGTAGGTAGGTAGGTAGGTAGATAGATAGATAGATAGATAGATAGATAGATAGATAGATAGATAGATAGATAGATAGATGATAGATAGATAGATGATAGATAGATAGATAGATAGATAGATAGATAGATAGATAGATAGATAGATAGATAGATAGATAGGTGATAGATGGATAGATGATAGATAGATAGATAGATAGATAGATAGATAGATAGATAGATAGATAGATAGACAGATAGAGACAGATAGAGATAGATAGATAGATAGATAGATAGATAGAAAGAAATAGATTAGATAGATAGACAGACAGACAGATAGATGAGAGAAAAATAGATGAGAGATAGATTAGATAGATGATAGAGATATAGATAGATTGATGATAGGTAGGTAGGTAGGTAGGAGATATAGAAATAGATAGATAGATAGATAGATAGATAGATAGATAGATAGATAGATAGATAGATAGATAGATAGATAGATAGATAGATAGATAGATGAGAGATAGATGATAGAGATATAGAGAGATTAATAGATGACAGATGATAGATAGATAGATAGATAGATAGATAGATAGATAGATAGATAGATAGATAGATAGATAGATAGATAGAGAAATAGAGAAATAGAGAAATAGAGGTATAGATAGAGAGATAGAATTCGAATCTTCTCCCTTGTGATGGCTCCGTCTCTTCTGGGTCTTGCCCTGAGCCTTCCTTTTTCCTCCAATTCTTCCTTTCCTTCCTCTTTCCTTCCTAACGACAGCCTCTCCTCCTCCTAATGTAGACACATCCCGGGATCTGAACCCTTTGGCTGAGGAAGAGGAAGACCCCTCCGGCCGTTCTCCGTCGCCTTCCAAAGCATGTCGCAAGGAAGGTAAATTAAAGGAAGTGGGGAGGCGGTGAACGGATTAAAATGGATATTAAAAAGCGCCATTGTTGCCTTTTTATTTGCCTGTTTGCTGCTTGGATTTTTTTTGGGGGGGAAATCCCCTTTTGCGACCTCCTGACAAGCAAAGCCAATGGGGAAGCCGGATTCACTTAACAACCGTGTTACTAACTTAATCACTGCACTGACTCACTTAACAACTGTGGCAAGAAAGCTCGTAAAATGGGCCAGAACTTACTTAACAAATGCCTCGCTTAACAACATAAATTCTGGGTTCCATTGTGGTCGTACGTTGAGGACTACCCGTACGTATTCTCAGCCAGGCCACTTCTGACCTTTCTCCCTTCTTGCAGCTGTGGCCGCGGTCTCCGCGTCAACCCTGGTGAGCCACGGAAACATCTCCGGAGGTTCCCCCCTTCCCGAGCCAAAGGCTGCTTCTGTGGCTCCTGACGTGGTCGCCTTTGATGTAAGTGGTGAGGAGTGTAAAACTGGGAGTGCGGGGCTCGGCGGGGTGAACGGTGCCCGTCCAGGGGGATCACCGAGTGGCGTCCCAGAAGGGCCAGGGACCAAGATCAGCATGTTGGACACTTCCCAAGCATCATCGGCGCAGGCGGGGGCTGAAGAGAAGCACGAAAGCACGGAGCCAGCAAGTGCCGTGGACACCAGGTGAGGACCCCTTCTTCTGAGAGCGGGTTTTGGGGTGCCGAAGTTGGAATCTTGCTGCAGGGATGAGAGGCAGAGGGGTGCGGCTGACTCACCAGCACACCTGGGGTTATCCAGTAGCTCTGGTTGGGGGAGGCCAGCCCCACACTTTGGACCTCCTGCCTCTGTTTATCCCACTGATGGAGGCAGGAGGTCCATCCGTGGGAGTCAGGGATGCCTTTTTTTATTTGGGGTGGCTTAAAAGAAAGTGGATAGCTAGATACCTAGACAGACAGACAGACAGATAGAAAAATAGATGAGAGATAGATGATAGAGATATAAATAGATTGATGACAGATGAGAGATAGACAGATAGATATAAATAGATTTGATGATAGATAGATAGATAGATAGATAGATAGATAGATAGATAGATAGATAGATAGATAGATAGATAGATAGATAGATAGGAGAGAGAGAGATGATAGACAGACAGACAGACAGACAGACAGACAGACAGACAGACAGACAGACAGACAGACAGATAGATAGATAGATAGATACCGTAGATAGGAGAGAGAGATAAATAGATGATAGATAGATAGATAGATAGATAGATAGATAGATAGATAGATAGATAGATAGATAGATAGATAGATAGATAGATAGATAGATAGATATAGATAGGAGAGAGAGATAAATAGATGATAGACAGACAGACAGACAGACAGATAGATAGATAGATAGATAGATAGATAGATATAGATAGATAGGAGAGAGAGAGAGAGAGAGATAAATAGATGATAGATAGATGGATAGATGGATAGATAGATATAGATAGGAGAGAGAGAGAGATAGGAGAGAGAGATAAATAGATGATAGACAGACAGACAGACAGACACTCCATCCTTGGGAGTCAAGGATGCCTTTTTTATTTGGGGTGGCTTAAAAGAAAGTGGCATCACAAAGCAGGGCAGCTGCTGGCAACTTTGGCTTCTGCTTTCTTTAGCTGGCGGGGAGGGGGTGAGATGGAGGAGGTCTGCTGGATGTAATTTCCCCCCACCCCCTTCTCGCTCCACCCCATCCCTGCCTTGGAAAAGTTGAGTGGGCTCCACCGAGAGTGGAAAGGAGAAGTTGGCAGTCAGAAGGAATGGGAAGTGAGAACACTGGGGGGAGGGGGGGAAGGAAGGGGGGGTGTTTTGCAGTTGAGAAGGATGGGGGAGGCGGAGCAAGGATGCCACCCCGGAGTCCCTGCCTTGCTTGCCTGCCCTGAGCGAAGTTAAACCTTAAAAAGAACACCAAGTGTGGGCAGTAAATTCTCCTTTTGATATTTTGCTGCTTTAGGATCTTAAACTGGAGTCCCTTCCTCCCTGCCTCATCCTTCTTTCCATTCTTTTTTCCTTCCTTCCTTCCTTCCTTCCTTCCTTCCTTCCTTCCTTCCTTCCTTCCTATCTATCTATCTATCTATCTATCTATCTATCTATCTATCTATCTATCTATCTATCTATCTATCTATCTATCTATCTATCATCTAGCCAGCCAGCCAGCCAGCCAGCCAGCCAGCCAGCCAGCCAGCCAGCCAGCCTGCCTGCCTGCCTGCCTGCCTGCCTGCCTGCCTGCCTGCCTGCCTGCCTGCCTGCCTGCCTGCCTGCCTGCCTATCTATCTATCTATCTATCTATCTATCTATCTATCTATCTATCTATCTATCTATCTATCTATCTATCTATCT
This sequence comes from Protobothrops mucrosquamatus, assembly GCF_001527695.2. NCBI lineage: Eukaryota > Metazoa > Chordata > Lepidosauria > Squamata > Viperidae > Protobothrops > Protobothrops mucrosquamatus. The sequence continues at coordinate 128,609 of NW_015386917.1, read as the reverse complement.
ATCTATCTATCTATCTATCTATCTATCTATCTATCTATTCCTTTCCAATAAAATACTTTTTAGGGAGATTTCTTTGTTGAGCAGAGTACCCTGTCCCAGGTGCTTGAAGCACTTTGAGGTTTAATTCCTTGGCATCACATTTTGCTTAATTTCACCCCAAAAAAACCTAGCCCAGAATTTATCCACGAGCCAAGTATAAACGGACCGACCCTCTTGTGCTTATATTTGCCTCTGATTGTGGAAGAGTTGCATATAGCTGTCCTGATTAATAGCCATTAGAATCATAGAGTCCTAGGGCTGGACGGGACCTCGGAGGTCTTCTAGTCTAACCCCTGCTCAAGGCAGGAGTCTTATACCGTCCATTTTGCTTCCATTCAATCATATCAAATTCTTGGAGACTGCCTGGACAAATCCCTGCAATTCTTCTTGGGAAGGATTTTTGGAAGTGGATTGCCATTGCCTATTTCCTAGGGCCGAAAGAAAGTGGCTGGCACAAGGCCATCCAGCTGGCTTTGTGCCCAAGGTGGGATTAGAACTCAGGATCTCCTGCTTTATACCTCCTGCTTTATACCCTGTGGCTTCATCACTGCACCATCATATCATATCATCTATCTGTCCATCCATCCATCCATCCATCCATCCATCCATCCATCCATCCATCCATCCATCTGTTAATTGGATTTTTAAAACTGCCCAACTCAAACTATGTGGTATACAGCAACGAAACAAACAGTAAACCAAAAAGGAGCAGGTCGTGTTATGCAATATATAAATGTAACACATATTATTGCATGATTTGGGGCTATCCCCTGAAAAAAACACACTAGTATTTCCTCCTTTTAATGAAGAAACAAAACAAAATAAAAACACCACAGACTTGGAAACAAAAATAAACCAGGGCCAAAATGAAAAGGAGGGGGAAAAGAGAAAAAGTGCATGCTTCCTATAGTAGATAGTCCTCGACTTATAAATAGTTCATTTAGTGACTGTTCAAAGTTACAATGACACTAAAAAAAAGTGACTTATGACCGTTTTCCATACTTACGACCGTTGTAGCATCCCCAGGATCACGTGATCAAAATTCAGGCACTTGGCAACTGATTCATATATATGACGGTCGTGGAGTCCCGGGGTCAGATGATCCCCTTTTGCGACCTTCTGACAAGCAAAGTCAATGGGGAAGCCAGATTCACTTAACGGCCGTGTGACTAACTTAACATCTGCAGTGATTCACTTAACAACTGTGGCCAGAAATGTCGTAAAATAGGGCAAAGCTCACTTAACAAATGTCTGCCTTAGCCAGAGAAAATTGGCTCCATTGTGGTCGTAACTTGAGGACTACCCGTAGTCCTCAAGTTACGACTGTAGTGGAGGCCTGCTCATTATGGTTGTAAAGTGAGTCACCCCATTTTAGTACCTTTTTTGCAACAGTCGTAAAGCAGATTCCACGGCGATTAAGCAAATTCCTTGTTTGCTGTGGGCGGTTTTGCCAACAACTGCCAGTTTTGGAGTTAAAAATGTGATAAAACACATGTGTGACCACAAGGATGTTGCAAACGGCCGTAAATCCAATCTAACTGCCAAGCAGCTGACATGTTGTTATGTGATTGTGGGGGGGGGACCATCAGAACAAGGTCATTAGTGCCCCTAGGGCAGGGGTAGGCAACCTTGGCTCTTTTATGACTCGTGGACTTCAACTCCCAGAATTCCTGAGTCAGCTATGGTGAGGTAAAAGGGAGAGGCTTCCAAGCTGAGCCATGCTGACTCAGGAATTCTGGGAGTTGAAGTCCACGAGTCATAAAAGAGCCGAGGTTGCCTACCCCTGCCCTAGAGAGATCTGTTGTAACTTCCAACAATCACTAAGTCACCAGTCGTAAATTGAGGACTACTTGGCCATAGTCTGATGAAAGAATTTATCTTTGAATCGCCTCTAGGACAGATAGAATTCGGGATTAAAAGCCCCCATTTTAATTAAACATCATGCTGGGGGCTGAGAGTGACTCTCCTGTCCTTCCAATCCGGTGAAAGTTAATCCCAAAGACGCTTTTGCGTCAGGCAATTAGACTTCCTTGTTTTTCTTTGAAGACGTTCCGCTTCTCATTCAAGAAACTTTTTCAGCTTCTTGAAAATTAAGCTCTTTGATATTTTGTTCACTTACAGGAGCCAGCCTGCCCTTTTGGAACCCCAAATTCAGAATATCTCTTTTTTTTTCCCCATCCTCCAGGCCAACCGATATCTGGAAACCCAGGGAAGACCGTTCTGTGTCTCCGCCCCCCAGGAGAAAAAGCACGCCAAAGGAATCTGTTAAAAGACTCCTTTCGCCCCCCTTTGCATCCAAGGATGCCCCCATGCGGAAACGCAAGCTGGGGAAGGAGACAGGGTCCTCGGACCCTCCAGCGCCTGCCGTGGAGACCCCTGCAGTTTTGGAAGAAAACCTGGTTCCTCTTCCCACAGCCATTATCCTGGATACCCCACCCCTGGAAAAACCAGGATATGAGAGTCTCGACGAAAAGGCACCTTCTCCGTGCCCGTCTGGAAATTCCGTGGTGATGTATTTTATGGAGGTGGCGGCTCTCACCAACAACCATCCCGCCGTTATCAGTAACGAGTCAGATTCCCGAGGACTGTCTTCGGACGCCGCCTACCTGGCGCTCTCTCCTCTCGGGGGTCCCTCGCCGGCACCGTGGGAATTTCGGGAAGCGAGGGCTGGCGAAGACCTGGATGGCACCACGGAAGGAGGAACCGTGTCGCACACCGCTCCGGAAGTCCCAAGCGACGGCGTTTCCTCCGAAGGGGTGGAAGAGGCTGAGATGGTCGTGGAGAAGGAAGAGCCGTTCCTGGCCGAAGAGAGGTTGGGGGGCAGTGAGGCATGGGCTTTGGAGTTATCAGCTGAGAAGGAAGAGGAGAAGGGTGAGATTGACAGGCAGGAGAATCGGAGAGGAGAGGACCACTTCGCACCGGCCGCAGAAACCCTTCCGGGAGAAGGGGCACACTGGATCGTGGGTGAGGCTAACGGGAACATCCCAAGAGTTGACACGGTTTCTCCCACGTCCTCCTCACAGGAAGGACTACTGGTGATGGAGGACGAAGAAAGCAGGCCCAGTTCAGAGGTTCTCACTTCACCGTTGAAGATGGGTAGGGAAGACATGGCCGGAGAGTCCCTGTTGGAGGCATCCCGTTGCCCTCTGGCTGCTGTGCCCGGCCTGGAGGGAGGTAGGAAAACTCAGAGGGACCTGGCAGTTGCAGAGGAGGCTCCCCAAAGCCCTTCAGAAGAACCAGCACCCCAGAATTTGGGAAGCGAGGACGAGGGAGCCGGAGACAAGAGAGACGCAGAAGGAAGTGGAGTCTCCGGAGAGACCGTGGAGCGGACGGCTGAAATGGAGCTTGTGGTGACCGAGGAAGGAGAAGATCAAGGCCAAGAGGATGTCTGGAAGAAACATTCAGAAGAAGACATCACTCTGGAGGAACCCAACATCTGTCTGAATGGGAGCCCGGAACCTTTGGGCCAAACACAGCCAGACAGTCCAGCGGCTTGGGGCTTAGGGTCACCTTGGGACGGCGGTCCCCCACAGGCTTCCCAGAATGGCCCCCCCAGCCAAGGTCTGCCAGACCACGAAGAAGAAAGCCTAGAGAGGCCCTCGGAAGGAGATGGTTTGTCCCAGAGAGCCACGGAGACAGAAATGGCCCCCCTGGTTGCCCCCCATGCCTCCGGCCTGCCTGCCTCTCAGGAGCCTGCCCCGTCTGCCCCAGGTCCCCGTAGGAGTGCCGGGCCCGGCCTGGAAGCCCCGGTGCTGAGCCCCGTGTCCTGTGGCCCGGCCCCCCACTTGGGGCCCGAAGGGAAAGACCAGGTATAGCCAGCCGTGGTCAGTCCCTTTCCGTTGCGTTCTCTTGAGCCCCGCAAGCCCTCAATTCAGGTGGGGTGGGTGGGTGCTTCTGCCTGGCATAGCAGCGAAGTTGGGGGGTGCTTCCCCTGGCACAAGGGAGGGCAGTGGGCGGGCGGGCCGAGAAGGGCAGAGACCCCAAAAGTGTCTCTCTCCGATGGGTTCCTATTGGCACCTAGCAACTTCAAGCCACGGAAACTTTGGGCCTAGACTTATATAGGCCGCTTCGCAAGTAGTCCTCAATTTACGACTGTTTGTTTAACAATGATTTGAAGCTGAACAATTCACTGATGACCTGTCCTAAAAATTATGACAGTCGCACTCTGCCCGTGGTCACGTGATTGGCAGACGCCCTGCCCTGCATTTTAAGGTAGTCACAGCATTCTGCAGTTCTAACGCGGCCTTCTCCGCCAGAGAAGTCAATGGGAGAAGCCGGATTCGCTTAACGACTCCATGGCCCGCTTAACAACTGTGCCGCTCGCTGAACGACTGCAGTAAAACTGGTTGTAAAATTGGATCCAGTCGCAGGGTGACTCGCCTAATGACCGCATGGCTTAGTTTCAATTATGTTCCCGATTATGGTCGTAAGCCGAGGACTACCTGTTTGGGTGTGTTACAAGGTACAGTTGGGTGGGATGAAACGCAGGTAGTCCTCGACCTACGACTACAGTTGAGCCCAAAATTTATGTTGCTAAGCAAGACAATTGTTCGGTGAGTTTTGCCCCGTTTTACGACCTTGCTGCTTGCTGTTAAATGAATTACTGCAGTTGATAAATGAATTACACGGTTGTTAAGTGAATCCGGCTTCCCTATAGACTTTGCTTGTCAGAAGGTCGCTAAAGGGGATTGCGTGACCCCGGGACACTGCATCCGTCATAAATATGAGTCCGTTGATTTTGATCACGTGTCCATGGAGAGATTGCACAGCCATTTGTCTGGGTTTCCTGCCCAAACGGGGTTGGACTAGAAGACCTCCGAGGTCCCTTCCAACTCTGATTCTATTCTATTCTATCTATTCTATTTTCTATTTTCTATTCTATTCATTCTATTCTATTCTATTCTATTTTCTATTCTATTTTTTATTTTCTATTCTATATTTTCCATTCTATTCTATTTTCTATTCTATTCTATTCTATTCTATTCTATTCTATTCTATTCTATTCTATTCTATTCATTTCATTCTATTCTATTTTCTATTCTATTCTGTTCTGTTCTGTTCTATTCTAGATGCTGCAATAGTTCGTGTTCAATAGTTATAAGTCACTTTTTTGGGTGCCGTCATAACTTCAAACGGTCACTAAACAAACGGTCGTAAGTCGAGGACTGCCTGGGCCTCATCCAGGAAATGCCACCAGGCTAAAGAGTCGGCAGGGTTGGGAATATTTGCTCCTTGAGTTCACAATCCTTTTCTTTTTCTTTTTCTTTTTTTGGCTTCTCTCCTTTTAAAGGCCGAGTCAGTCAGCAGCCCCACCCTGGTGAGCTCCAGCCAGGGCCTGCTTCAGTGGTGCCAGGAGGTGACGGCCGGCTATCGGGGGGTCCGCGTGACCAACTTCACCACGTCTTGGCGCAACGGTCTGGCTCTTTGTGCCATCCTGCACCACTTCCACCCGGACAAGATGTGAGTTGTGGCTAGTAACACATTCTATCAAATAGAGCAGGGGTCTTCACACTTGGCCCTTTTGTGACTTGTGGACTTCAGCTCCCAGAATTCCCCAGGCAGCATAAATACGAGTGAGTTGCCAAGTGTCTGAATTTTGATCACATGACCCTGGGGATGCTGCAACGGTCGTAAGTGTGAAAATGGTCCTAAGTCCCTTTTTTCAGTGCCGCTGTAACTTTGAACGGTCACTAAGCAAACTCTTGTAAGTCAAGGACTTATTTTGCTCTTCCAGTCGCCTCTACTCAATAGAAGTGAATTATTTGTGGATATTGATAAGGGCACCCCAGATTTACAACAATATTCTTTTGTTGTTGTCGTTTGTCTTTAGAAATTTTAAAGCTCTGGATCCCCTCGACATCAAAGAGAACAATAAGCTGGTGAGTCGTGAAATGGGGCAAAACTCACGTCACCAATGTCTCACTTAGCAGCAGAAAATTTGGGCTCCATTGTGTTCGTAAGTCGAGGACTGCCTATATTTTCCTGCTAGGAAAGAGGCCGTTGGTTCTGAGTTTCTTTTTTCTCCCTCCCTTATCAGGCCTTTGACGGCTTCGCCACGCTGGGCATCTCTCGGCTGATGGACCCGGCCGACATGGTCTTCTTGACGGTGCCCGATCGGCTGATTGTCATGACCTACCTTTGCCAGATCCGGGCGTTTTTCACCGGCCAGGAACTCAACGTGGTGCAATTTGCCAGCCACAGTAGCGAGACCACTTATAAAGTGGGCAAATTCGACACAGATGCCTCCGGATCCATCGACCCAGCTGTGTTTTACTCCCAACATCTGCAAAGCAACGCGGAGAAGCCAGGGAGGCTGGATGCCAAGGAGGATTCTGGGAAAACAACAACACGACTGGAGGAGAAGCAGGAAGCAGAAGGAGACTCTGCTCTCCCGAAGGACTCTGGGAGGCCTGAAGAGGCGAGCGAGGCAAAGGATTCTGGGAATGAAGCCATGGCAGAGACTCTCCCCCGCAAGGAGAGCGAGGCACAGCCGGGGACGGAGCAGAAGGGCTCCGGAGTAACCGGCAGCGTCATCTCCGTAGGGCCGGAAGTCAAAAATGGGGTTGCCGCCGAAGGAAATAAATCAATATTTCCTGGTCTGGTGGATTATAAACCTGAAAACGCCAACGAGAACATGGCGGACGAGATCACCCCAAACGCAGAGCGTCTTGTAGCGGAAATCTCCAAGTCCAACAGCTTGATCAACGGTGCCCCTCCAGCTTTGGAACGGGAGGATTCTGGGGGCGAAACCCCAAGGCACGATGGGAAAGGACTGGCCGATGGTTCCTCAGCTACCCCTAGCCAGGACCCGGGGGATTCTGGGAAAGGCGAGGCGGAAGCGACGAAGGAGGTGGTTGCGCCTCCTCGGCTCAAACGGCTCACCTCCCGCGGCAGCGTGGAGCGGTCCCTGCAGCGTGCCCCCTCGGTGGGCAGCGCAGGCCCCGTGGTGCCTCCCCGGGCCCACTCGGTCAAGTCCGCCTTTGCTCACATGCGCGACGCAGACCTGGTGAAGAAGCGACGTTCCCGGTTAAAGAGCGAGTCCCTCTCGGTGGAGGAGACGGAAGGGGGCGGGCAGGCGGAGGAGCCCGGCCAGCGACCGGCTGTGGTGAGCGGTGCCCGGCGGGGGGCAGTTTTGGGAAAAAAAATTGGGTTGAATTCCTTGGGTTAATGCGTTGTTGATTTTTTGGAACAGTCCTCTACTTACGACCACAATTGAGCCCAAAATTTTTGTTGCTAAGTGAGGCAGTTGTTAAATGAGTTTTGCCCTATTTTATGAACTTTCTTGCCGCAGTCGTTAAGTGGATCACTGCAGTGGTGAAGTTAGCACAGGTCGTCCTCAACATACGACCACAATTGAGCCCAAAATTTTCATTTTGTGAAGTGAGTTTTGCCCCATTAACAGTATACGAATTTTCTTTCCACGGTTATTAAGTGAATCGCCGCAGTTCTTAAATTAGTCAGACGGCCGTTAAGTGAATCTGGCTTCCCCATTGGCTTTGCTTGTCAGAAGGTCACAAAAGGGGATCGCGTGACACCCCCCCCCAGGACACTGCGACCGTTATACACATGAGTCAGTTGCCAAGCATCCTGCTTGTGATCACGTGACTGTGAGGACTGCTGCAACGGTTGTAAGTGTGAATAACGGTCATAAATCACTTTTTTCAGTGCCGTTGTAACTTTGAATGGTCACTAAACAAACGGTTGTAAGTCTATAGTGTGCTGGGAATGACTGCTCTGGGTTGAGCCTCACTGCCTTCTGCTCTTCTTTATCCAGGATGACGTTTGCAACGAGGGGACAAAGGCCCGACAAACGAAACCACCAGGTGAGTTAGGTGTGTGTGTGTGTATGTCTACAAGGGGTTGGAAATAAATAGTGTTAAGGCCAATAGCCTCCGGAAAGTGGGTCTGGGTCATCAGATTCACAAGAGACTCAGCAATAGCAGGATATGCTGTAAAAAAAAAATATGCCAAATCTAATTTTTTTTTCCATCCTTGCAGCCCCTCCCGTCGTTCCTTCCCCGGATCAGCCTCTGGACTCCGAATTGAGAAACAGCCACCATGAAGAAGAAATTCCAGTAAGAGGCAGAATGTGGCCTTAGAGTAGATAATTTTTTTGCAGAGAGTAAGAGTTTGGCCTAGTGGTGAAAGCACGAGGATAGAAAATGGGAGATGTGAGTTCTAGTCTCGCCTTAGGCAGGAAAGCTGGCTGGGTGACTTTGGGCCAATCACCAGGAGATGGGGAGGTCTAGTCCTGCCTCAAACTACACAAGCCAGTTGGGTAACTTTGGGCCAATCATCAGGAGATTGGGAGTTCTAGTCCCGACTTAAATTACAAGAGCCAGTTGGGTAACTTTGGGCCAATCACCAGGAGACAGTGAGTTCTAGTCCCGCCTTAAAGCACAAGAGCCAGTTGGGTAACTTTCAGCCAATCACCAGGAGAGGGTGAGTTCTAGTCCCGCCTTAAAGCACAAGAGCCAGTTGGGTAACTTTGGGCCAATCACCAGGAGGCAGTGAGTTCTAGTCCTGCCTTAAAGCACAAGAGCCAGTTAGGTAGCTTTGGGCCAAACACCAGGAGGCAGTGAGTTCTAGTCCCGCCTTAAAGCACAAGAGCCAGTTGGGTGACTTTGGACCAATCACCAGGAAACGGTGAGTTCTAGTCCCGCCTCAGACCATAAAAGCCAGTTGGGTGACTTTGGGCCAATCACCAGGAGGCTGTGAGTTCTAGTCCCACCTTAGCCATGAAAGCCAGCTGGGTGACTTTGGGCCAGTCCGTCTCTCTCTCTCTCAGCCCAGCCCACCTCACAAGGTTGTTACTGGGAAAATGGGAGGAGGAAAATATGTTGGATATATTCGACACCTTGAGTTGTTCGTAAAAATAATAAAGGCCGGGAAATAAATCAACAAATAAATTTTTTTAGCTTCTGCAAGATTTAAACATGGAGCCACAAGGTTGAGCTGCAACAACAACAACAAAAAAAATCCAGCTACAAAATTAACTCCAGGAAGTTTGGCCAGGAAGGAAGTTGGCAGCCCAGCCTTTCGTAAAACAGGAATGATAACACAAAGCAAACGCCGGCCTCATTTCTCAGCTCCTTTGTTTGGCTTTCTCATGTGCAAAGTTCCTTTTTTTTGCCATTAATCTGGAAGCCAGGCAGCCCAGCACATTCCGTTAAAATTTGAAGACTGAAAATGTAAACGAATTTAATTTAAATTTAAAAAATGTAACATGGCGCTCAGCTTGCTTTCGGTTTAAAAATGCAAAATTAAACTGAATTTAAAGTTTAGAAACCTAGCATTAAAACAAATTTAATTAAAATTTAACATTTAAATGGAGGCTCATTAATGACCATGTGATTCGCTTAATGACTGCAGTAATTTATTTTAAGTACCTTTGCAAAAAAAAATAAATTGTAAAATGGAGCTTAACTCACTTAACAATCACCTCACTTAGCAACCAAAATTTTGGTACCAAATGAGATCGTAAGTTGAGGACTACCTGTATACTTAAAGATCATTTAGTCCAACCCTTGTGATGCCCAGGCTGCAGTCACACAAATTCAAATCTCTCAAATACCAAATGAAAATTTCCCTCCAAGCCAGGATTTTTGTACAGGTGTTTTTAAAAACCGCAGCTGGGAAGTTCAAAGCCCCTTGAGAAATTCAGCTTTTCAAATCCGGAAAGTTTCTAGCCCTCATGAGGACTCGGAACACGAGCTCCTGGCGAAGGGCGTCTCATGACTTCTGTCCAATCATGTGGAAATTGAGCAATGGTTGAATTTCCTTCCTCTCTTTGTGGTCTCTGGGCTGAAGGGGAAAGACGATGAACAGGACTCTTGTTTGTTGTGATCACGGGTTCAAATTCAGAGAGAAGGAGCTTTCCCCCCCCCCTTTCTGTGCAGAGCTGAGAGGTCCACCAGGACTTCTGTTGAATAGGACAGGAAACAATTCATTTCACAACCGAATTTCAAGAAGTCTGCGTGACCTCAGCCCAGGAAAAATCATTCCCAATTCCCATTGATGATTTCTCCGGATCAGGGGGAAAAAATATATAAGGGGGGGGGGAGAAAAAAAAAGAATTTTGCTTGTCACATTGCAAAATGAGGCTATGCAAATGGTAGACAACGACGGTGATAAATATGAGACATTTGCCAAGTGCCTGAATTTTGATCCCACGAACGTGAGGATGCAGCAACGGTCATAAGTCACTTTTTTTCCCCCCCACTAAATGAAATGGTTGTAAGCCGAGGATTTTGCTGTTTTCGCTGTAGAAATTTCAAGACACCAGCCAGTACGTGGTTGCTGAATTGCGGGCTTTGGAGAACGAACAGAAGCAGATTGACGGGCGGGCAGCGGTGGTGGAGAAGGAGCTGCGGGATCTGATGGAAACAGGTAAGGGGGGATTCCCGTTGGGCAAAAACAGCAGCAAGCTAATTTTTTCCTGCCCTTCCACTGGTTAATCCCTGGGGTGCCATCCCAAAACATCTGGAGCAAAACGTGGACACCGTCGTAAACCAGCAAGGTCCCCATCAGTCGAATTGCAAAAAAAAAAAAAAAGCCGTTTTACTTCAATCAGAATAGAGCTTGGAAGGGACCTTGGAGGTCTTCTAGTCCAGCCCCCCTGCTCAAGCAGGAGACCCTGTGCCATTTCAGACAGGTGGCTGTCCAGTCTCTTCTTAAAAGCTTCCAGTGGAGCTGATCCATTTTATAATGGGGGGGGGAAAAATCACATTACCAATATTTTTGTGGGGTCCTTCTGTGATTCTGCTGCCATCTACTGTCTGATTGTGGGACTTGCACAGAAATCAGCCTTTGGGTGAGCACTTTACATTTTAAAATACTGTATTCTCAATTCTGGGAAAATATTTAGGAGATTTTAGCAGTCCATACTATGAATCCTGGACAACATCTAACCCTTTGGCTATCCCTGTCCGGCCGCACGAGGTCAACCAGAAATTAGAAACCAAATGTAATAATTGCATTGCAATTGCATCGTTTTTATCTTGAAGGCAACTGCTATTTTTTTTTCTCCAATTGACGTATGTGCGTGCATATGTGTTAGAATAAAGAATAGAATAGAAGCTGGAAGGGACCTTGGAGGTCTTCTAGTCCAGCCCCCTGCTTAAGCAGGAGGACCTATACCATCTCAGACAGGTGAATGTCCAGTCTCTTTTTAAAAACGTCCAGCGATGGAGCGCCCATGATTTCTGGTGGCAAGCTGTTCCACTGGTTGATTGTCCTCGCTGTCAGGAAGTTTCTCCTTAATACCAGGTTGCTTCTCTCTTTGGTCAGTTTCCAACCATTATTTCTTGTCCTTCCCTCTGGTGCTCTGGAGAACAACCTGACCCCTTCTGCCTCCCCAACTTCACAGCCCTGTTGGTTCAGCTGTCCATAACAGTTCCAGTTTCTCTTGTGGGATAATTAATTGCCCACCCTGGCTTGGGAAGGCCTCTCTATCCATTTTATATACAGAATATCCCTAACTCCATGCACACATCCACCAACGTGAAAAGCCCTTCCTTGTGCTCCCCTTTAGGTGCAGATAAGTTGAAGGAGGAGGAACTGATCCAGGAATGGTTCACATTGGTGAATAAGAAGAACGCCCTGATCCGACGACAGGATCAGCTACAGCTGTTGTGAGTAGCAGAAAGAACAAACCCTTTGTCTGAAATGGTGGAGGGTTTCCTGCCTGAGCAGGAGGTTGGACTAGAAGACCTCCAAGGTCCCTTCCAACTATTCTATTCTATTCTATTTAATTTTATTCTACTCTACTCTACTCTACTCTACTCTACTCTACTCTATTCTTGTTTCTATTCTACTCTACTCTACTCTACTCTACTCTACTCTACTCTATTCAATTCAATTCAATTCAATTCTATTCTATTCTATTCTATTATTTCTATTCTACTCTACTCTATTCTTGTTTCTATTCTACTCTACTCTACTCTACTCTATTCAATTCAATTCAATTCAATTCTATTAAATTCTATTCTATTATTTCTATTCTACTCTACTCTACTGTACTCTACTCTACTCTACTCTACTCTACTCTACTCTACTCTACTCTATTCTATTCTATTCTATTCTATTCTATTCTATTCTATTCCATTCCATTCCATTCCATTCCATTCCATTCTCTTATTCTACTCTACTCTACTCTATTTTATTCTTGTTTCTATTCTATTCTATTCTATTCTCTTCTATTCTCAAAATGAGCCATCGCATGATCGGACCCAATTTACGACCATTTTTACTATAGTCACTAAGTGAACTGTGCAGTCGTTAAACGAATCACACGCTCGTTCAGTGAATCACAGGACTGTTGAGTGAATCCAGCTTCCCCCACTGACTTGGCAAACCGCGATTACACCCGGCTGCGAGACACTGCAAACCGTTTGTCAGTGCCGGTCAGTGGCCGAGTACCCAAATTGCAATCGAGTGACCACACGGGTGATGCAGTGGTCATAAGTGCGAGGACCGGTCGTGCGTCCCTTTTTCCAAGGCCATCATAGCTTAAATGTTGAGCTGTCATTTAGTTTTTCCTCAGTCTTCAAAGCATCCCCCACATCCATCGACACACCCCGATTTCTTGCTCTTGGGACCGAATGTCGCTTATCTTCTTCCAGGATAGAAGAACAAGATCTAGAACGGCGGTTTGAGCTCCTGAGTCGCGAGCTTCGCGCCATGATGGCCATCGAAGGTGAGAGGGCAAGTTGGGGAGCCCCCTCGAGAGGAAAATGGGCACTTAGGCCTCATTGTAGCTCCCTGGAACAAAAAACAAAGAGGTTCGAATTTGGGTCTCCAGAAGGCCTACCTTAAAGGGGTGTTGTAGTTGTTCAGATCGGGAAGGTGGAGGGTGGGGATAAAAACCCAGGTCCCGCCCGCCAGCTGCTGACCCCATTCTCCATTTATCGACTCACAAAGATAGCGCTCTACGACGGGGCCTTTTCGGTGGTGGCCCTGAAATTGCTTAAAATCTGTATACAGCCACTTAAACAGCCACAGTTGAGCTCAAACTTTCCGTGGCTAAGCGAGACAGTTGCGTTTTGCCCCATTTTACGACCTCCCTCGGCGCAGCCGTGAATCGTTGCAGTGGTTTAAGTTAGTCACAATAGGCCGTCTTAGATTGGAACGGGCAGTTCATTAACAAGGTTGTCCACAGTTTGATTCTGTTTTTCTCAGTGCCCCTTTGTTTTTTTTAAATAATAATAATAATAATCCCCCTTTTTGATGCAACCATCTTAATGGGGAGGTCGGCCCTGCCTTCCCCGGCTGTGTTTTTCAGCCTTGGAAGAAGCTGCTTTCAAGAGTCGCTCGGCTGTTGGTGGATTTGCTTTTCTCCTTGACTCAAGTCGGGGAAAGGCAGCTGGCAAATCTGTTTAAGGGAATGTCTTGATGGAAAGCCTCGTTTTTTCCCCCCGCTCTGCAGACTGGCTCAAAACAGAAGCCCAGCGGCAACGGGAGCAGCTCCTTCTGGAAGAACTGGTCTCACTGGTGAATCAGCGGGACGAATTAGTCAGAGACCTGGATATCAAAGAGCGTATGTAAGTAGGCGTCTTTTTCCTTTGTCTTTCTTCCTACGTTTCTTTTTTTCTTTCCTTCCTTCCTTATTTCTTTCTCGCTTTCCTTCTATGTCCTTCTTTCCTTCTTTTTCTCTCTCTCACCTTTATCCTTCCTTCCTTCCCCTCTTTTTTTCTTTCTTTCTTTTTTTCTTCTTTCTTTTCTTTCTTTCTTCCTTCCTTCCTCTCCTTTCTTTCCTTATCTCTTCCTTCCTTTCTCCTTTTTCTTTTCATCTCTCCTTTCTTTCCTATTCCTTCTTTCTTCTCCCTCTTCTCTTTGTCTTTTTTTCTTTCTTTTTCTCTTTTCATCGTCCCTTTCTTTCCTATTCCTTCTTTCTTCTCCCTGTTCTCTCTTTTTTCTTTCTTTTACTTTCTTTTTCTTTTTCTCTCTCCTTTCTTTCCTATTCCTTTCTTCTCCCTCTTCTCTTCCTTTTTTTCTTTCTTTTACTTTCTTTCTTTCTTTTCCTCTCCTTTCTTTCCTATTTCTTTCTTCTCCCTCTTCTCTTTCTTTTTTCTTTCTTTTACTTTCTTTCTTTCTTTCCCTCTCTCTTTTCTTTTCTATTCCTTTCTTCTCCCTCTTCTCTTCCTTTTTTCTTTTACTTTCTCTTTCTTTTCCTCTCCTTTCTTTCCTATTCCTTCTTTCTTCTCCCTCTTCTCTTTGTCTTTTTTCTTTCTTTTACTTTCTTTCTTTTCATCATTCCTTTCTTTCCTATTCCTTCTTTCTTCTCCCTCTTGTCTTTTTTCTTTTTCTTTTTTCTTTCTTTTCTTTTCTTTTTCTCTTTTTTCTTTTTCTTCCTTCCTTCCTCTCCTTTTCTATCACTTCTTTTCTTCCTCCTTTCTTTCTTTCATCTCTCCTTTCTTTCCTATTCCTTCTTTCTTCTCCCTCTTTCCTTTGTCTTTTTTCTTTTTCTTTTACTTCTTTCTTTCCTTATCGCTTTCTTCCTCCTTTTCTTTCTTTTCATCTCTCCTTTCTTTCCTATTTCTTTTTCTTCTCCCTCTTCCCTTTGTCCTTTTTCTTTCTTTTACTTTCTTTCTCTTTCTTTCTCTTTTCTTTTTTCTTTCTCTTTCATTTTTCTTTCTCTTTTCTCTTTTCTTTTTTTTCTTTCTTTCTTTCTTTTTCTTTTCTTTTCTTTTTCTTCTCACAGCCCAAATATTCTAGCCACAAGGGTACAACCAAGGTGTGTGTGGGGGGGGGTATTCCTTTTTAACCCCTCAACCATTCTGTCACTGGCCTCCCAAAAGTCTTCTTCCAATCTGTAGTTGCTTTTTAAAGCGGAGGACTTTTGAAGGGCCTGGGGAATTGGCATTTAATCTAATTTTAATTACCTTGAAATTAAAACAGAATGAAATACAAGTTTGGGCCGTGCTCACCCGTCTTTGCCAGACACCTCCCATCCCATCAAAAGGTTGTTCCTTCCTGTTGCAGGTCCTTAGCTGCAGTATAGGGTGAAGGCACTAATAATGCCTCTGTACATACCCGGTAGTTCTTTCCCATGAGGGGTTTTTTTGTGTGAAAAGCTTTCATTCTTTTTTCCCAATGGAGGAAAGACAAAAAAACGGTTTAAGATTCCTATCATGTTGCATGTCCTTTATTTTCAGTAGGAAAACAGCTTGGAAATTGGGGTAAAATAAATCAGAATAATTAGGTCCTAAAAGCCAGCAGGAAATTAAACTAAAACTAATTAACCAGCAGTAACTTGCAAAAAGCATGTTGACTGTTTGCAAACATAGGATCTGCCAAAAGGGAGAGCAAAGCATGAGACAGAAGGATACAGCCAATATTTTCTGACTGGGAGAAAACTATTATTAAACCAAGAGCTTAGTTTATTCACGACTGCCCCGATGGGATTTAGAATTTTTTTAAAAAAAAAACAAAACACCATCGTTAATACCCTAAGAATGAGCCTGCCAATTTTCTTCTCTAAAGCTTGCTGGGAACAGCTTTATAGCTATAATAATTATAAAGTAATTATAATTGATTATAAATTATAAATATTATAATGTTGATAATTACTTGTAAAATAATAACGTCAGGATTAAAAAAAGCCAGTTTGGTCTAAGGCTTAAGGCACCAGGCTAGAAACCAGGAGACGGTGAGTTCGAGTCCCGCCTTAAGCCATGAAAGCCAACTGGGTGACCTTGGGCCAATCACCAGGAGACTGTGAGTTCTAGTCCCGCCTTAAGCCATGAAAGCCAACTGGCTGACTTTGGGCCAATCACCAGGAGACGGTGAGTTCTAGTCCCGCCTTAGCCATGAAAGCCAGCTGGGTGATTTTGGGCCAATCACCAGGAGACGGTGAGTTCTAGTCCCGCCTTAGCCATGAAAGCCAGCTGGCTGACTTTGGGCCAATCACTCTCCCAGTCCAGCCCACCTCACAGGGTTGTTGTTGAGGGGAAAATAGAAGGAGAAAGGAATAGTAGACACGTCACCTCCTTGAGTTATTTATAAAAACAATAAAGGTTGGGTATATATACTGAAATAAATCAAAATAAAAAACCGAATAAAGAAATAAAAATAACGGAGAGACCTAACCAAGCTCCCCTGGGTTCTGTCCCCCCAACCTTTCCTTCTGTCTCCCTTCCTGTCGCACCCCGAAATCTCTTCAGAGCTTTGGAAGAAGACGCCAGGCTGGAACGGGGTTTACAGCAGAGGCGTCATAAAATGAGCCGGCGGGAAAAGTGCCGCGTCAGCTGAGAAGGGCTCCTGCCTTCGTCTCCACCAACACCCCTGCAGTGTAGGAAGCCCAGCTGTCTCCCCCAGACCGCCACCAACTTGTTGCCTCCCAACCGTGCCTCCGGCTTGCTACGCGCGTCTGTTCATGCCCAGGAGAAACGCTCTGTGGACTTTCCCCCCACTTTTGAGGGGGGGCATAAGTTAAGATGCACTTCAGGGTTTTGTTCTGTTTTTTTAAAACTCTCCCCCCCAAAAAAACCATCCCGGAAAAAACTTTCGATGGGTAATTTCTCTCTCTCTCTTTATCCGGGGGGAGAGAGATTTGCAACGATCTGTTTTTAGGAATTATTTATTGGGTTGCGTGTGTCCCCGTGTGCTTGTGTGCCTGCCTGCGTGCATGCCAAGCGGTTCTGGGTTCAAAAAAAACGGGTCGTTCCTCCCGTTTTGAGGATGAAGCTTTTGCCGGGCCCCGCCTTTTACTTGGGAATTTTTGAATTTTTTTTTAAAACAATCCACGCTTGATGGTACCAAAGCCGCCGAGTGCCTTGAATGCTTCCAGTGCCAAACCGGATGACGGGCAGAGCTTTATGCCCGCCTCTTCCGGAAATTTGGGTTCCTGAGTATTTGCACTAAATTTGTACTGGACTTTAGAATAAATGTTTTCAAAACGGGAGCCAGCTGGCGAGTGATGCAAAGGGCCAGAGGAAGGGGTGGGTTCATTCCCAGGAGGGATACAGTCCTAATTGTACAGGTAGTCCTCAACTTACAACTATTTGTTTAGCGACCATTCAAAGTCACGCCGGCACTGAAAAAAATACAGTTCATTTGGTTCATTTGGTGACCGTTTGAAGTTACAATGCAGCTTACAAAAGTGACTAACGACTGTCGTTCACACGACCGTGGACACATGATCAAAATTCAGACGTTTGGCAACCGATTCGTATTTACGACGGTCGCAGTGTCCCCAGGGGTCGCGCGATCCCCTTTTGCGGCCTTTTGACAAGCAAAGTCAATGGGGGAAGCCGGATTGGCTGAACAGCCGTGTCACTAACTTAATAACTGAAAGGATTCAATTCACAACTGTGGCAAGAAAGGTCGTAAAATGGGGCAAAACTCCTTTAACAAATGTTTCACTTAGCAACAGAAAATCTAGGCTCAGTTATGGTCGTAAGACGAGGACCACCTGATTGGAGAGAGATGGGGGTGCAGTTAATGTGCGGTGAGAGGGACACTCTTAAGGGTCACCTCTTTCAGTTAAATTCCTCGGGGTGCAGCGTCCGAGATCGGAGGTCAATGCAAGTTGATCCCTGCTCACGATTCCCACACGATCCTCCTCCTCCGGCGTGGAGCTGCGGGACGGAGCAAAGAAACGGATAAGAGCGCGGACTTCTTTCAGTTGGTAAACTGTTTCCAGGGTCACGAGCATGGCTAGCACACCGGTAAGTAGGTAGCCTGTTAAAGGGCAAAAGAAGGTAAATTACCTGACAGTGAGGACAATTAATCAGTGGAACAGCTTGCCACCAGAAGTTGTGGGTGCTCCATCACTGGGGGTTTTCAAAGAGAGACTGGACAACCGTTTGTCTGGAATGGTTATAAAGGCAGGGGTGTCCAAACTTGGCAACTTTAAGACTTGTGGACTTCAACTCCCAGAATTCCCCTGGTATAAGGTCTCCTGCTCGAGCAGGGGGTTGGACTAGAAGATCTCCAAGGTCCCTTCCAAACCTGTTATTCTATGATTCTAAGACATCTCCATCCAGTTTTTTTGGATCACAGCATGAAACAAGTTTGACTTCTTTCTGAAAAACCTTTTCAGCAGCCAGGTTTACAATCCTGGCATTTCTTGGTAATGTATTCAAATGCAAACCAGGCACGGCTCAAAGTGTATTTTTAATCTCCCAGTTCTAGTTTACAGCCATTTGTACGGGTGGTCCTCGGCTTACGGCTACAATTTTGCCCCCAAATTTTGCTTGCTAAATGAAAGATTTGTTAATGTTATGAATCAGTTTGCACAAACTTAGCTCATTGCGTGAATTTATAAGTTTGTAGACTGTGCGCATTAACCTTCCGGAAGATTAATTCTGTAATCCGATTAAGGGCGGCGTATGTATGAATGTGTGTGCGTGCACATATACGCCTGCGCACACACATACAACACTAAAAATTGAGATGGGGGCAATTACGTCCCAACCCATTCTTTGCACCACTAAATCTCTAGTGACTTCCCATTGTATTTTCATTTCTTTAAGTAAAGAAACATAGGGAAGACTGAGTTTAAACTAGGTTTAATCCAGTTAAACAAATATACTCTCCCCTTATGTAACAAAACAAACTAAGAAATCGTTTCCTTCTCCTTGCCTAACTAAAGAGTTGCTGTTTGTTCCTCTGTTTTACCTAAATAAGGGTTAAACACAGCCCCACAATAATTTAAATCTAGATAGCTTTATGAAGTTATGAATTTTACTCTCCAAGATTCTGGTCCTTCTGGCTGGGGAGGATGGGTGTTGGAACCCTAACACACTTAGACCGCACATCATTCTTTCCAAGAATGATTTTGCCCACCTGACCTGTTTTAAAACTGAATTATCTTTGTTGTTTGTGAGAATCGGTCTTAAACATTGTTTTAAAGCAGGCCCAGAGCGGCCCATACATACATAATCCTCGACTTAAGTTTGACGTTACAACGGCATTGAGAAACATGGCTTATGACCGTTTTTCACGCTGACCGTTGTAACATACCCATGATCATCCCCATGGCTGTAGATCAGGGGTCTTCAAACTTGGCCACTTTAAGACTTGTGGACTTCCAACTCCCAGAATTCCTCAGCCAGCCCTGGCTGGCTGAGGAATTCTGGGAGTTGAAGTCCACAAGTCTTAAAGTGGCCAAGTTTGAAGACCCCTGATCTAGTTGTTGGAGTGTCCTTGACCAGGCACAAATGTCTCCATTCCCCTCTTACTGTAATTCTGCTTCCTGGACCTCGGTGGTCCTCCAAGCCAAATTATCCAACGGCACTGATGGAAAAAAAAAGATATTTAAGGGACGTCGCCTGCCTCGGCGACAGGGATTCCTGGCTGACAACCTTCCCGCTCCAATTCCTGACGACTTACACGTGATGCTCAGCTCGTAAAACCCGTGAAGCGATGGGGGAGACATGACGCGGGGTACAAAATCCCCCAACCCAATGGTGCTGAGCGAGATGAAGCAGAAATAGATGGACTCCAGAAAGGTCCAGTTGTCCTTTAAGATCCAGAAGCAAATGGCCGGGATCAAGATGAAGAGGGTCAGGGTGGCCAGCCCCAGGACCATCGAGTGGCCTAAGGCCACGTGT
Source organism: Protobothrops mucrosquamatus (assembly GCF_001527695.2). Classification (NCBI taxonomy): domain Eukaryota; kingdom Metazoa; phylum Chordata; class Lepidosauria; order Squamata; family Viperidae; genus Protobothrops; species Protobothrops mucrosquamatus. The sequence goes on along the minus strand of NW_015386917.1, from coordinate 109,014 downwards.
GCCCACGGGAAGCCCCAGCGGCTGTGAATGTATCGCACCGGCCGGTAGGTGAGGACAGGCAACAGGCAGCGGAGTAAACATCTGACGAACAATATGGTCACTGGGATGCCCACGAAGCAGTAAAGGATGCTGATAATTTTGCCCCAGTCCGAGAGAGGAACCATGTTTCCATAACCTACGATCAAGAGAACGGCAACAGATGATTAGAGGTCTGGAGGAATAGAATAGAATAATAGAATAGAATAGAGTAGAATAGAGTAGAGTAGAATAGAATAGAATAGAATAGAATAGAATAGAATAGAATAGAATAGAATAGAATAATAGAACAGATATTGGAATATAAAATAGAATAGATATTGGAATATAGAATAGAATAGAATAGAATAGAATAGAATAGAATAGAATAATAGAATAGAATAGATATTGGAATATAGAATAGAATAGATATTGGAATATAGAATAGAATAGAATAGAATAGAATAGAATAGAATCTGGAAGGGACCCTGGAGGTCTTCTAGTCCAGCCCCCCACTCAAGCAGGAGAACTTATACCATCTCAGACAAGTGACTGTCTAGCCTCTTCTTAAAAATCTCCAGTGATGGAGCGCCCATGATTTCTAGTGGCAAGCTGTTCCACTGGTTAACTGTCCTCACTGTCAGGAAATTTCTCTTTAATTCCAGGTTGCTTCTCTCTTTGGTCAGTTTCCAACCATTGTTTCTCATCCTTCCCTCTGGTGCTTTGGTGAATAACGTGACCCCCTCTTCTTTGTGGCAGCCCCTCAAATACTGGATCACTGCTATCATGTCTCCCCTGTTTCTTCTTTTCTTTAGACTAGCCAAACCCAAGTCCCGCAACCGTTCTTCGTATGTTTTAGTCTCCAGGCCTTTGATCACCTTAGTTACTCTTTTCTGAATTTTTTCCAAACTCTCAACCTCTTTTTTCTGAGATGGTGACCAAAATTGGTTGCAGTATTCCAGGCGTGGTCTCACTAGGGTGTTATAAAGCGGTACTAATACTGCATATAAACTGTACAATGAACGTTTGAGGAAATTAGGTGGGTCTAATTCAGGGGTCTCCACAAAGTTGCCAACTTGTAAGACTTGGGGACTTCAAACCAGGAATTGCTCAGCCCGCAATTCTGGGAGTTGAAGTCCACAAGTCTTAATGCCGTAAATAATGCTATACTGGCTGGGGAATTCTGGCACTGAAAAAAGGGACTTATGACCATTTTTCACACTTACAACCATTGCAGTATTCTCGTGGGTCATGTGATTGACATTTGGATGCTTGGCAACTGACTCACATTTATGACCGTCACAGTGTCCCGGGATCACGTGATCCCCCTTTGCGACGTTCTGACAAGCAAAATCAACGGGGCAGCCAGTTTCACTTAAAAACGGTGTGACAAACTTGACGACTGCAGGGGTTCCCTTAACAAATGTGGCAAGGAAAGTCGTAAAACGGGGCTAAACTCGCTTAACGAACCTCTCACTTAGCAACATCAATTTTGGGCTCGGTTGTAAGCCGAGGACGACCTGTAATCGGCGACAATATAATATACAGGTTGCATTATCTGTAACTGGACAGCTTGTGTTTCAACCCAGCCGAGCGAATCGCACAGCCATTTTTATCTCCTGTTGAACACAAGGGCAGATTCCGCTGAAGGTCACGGAGACCCACTAGGCATTATATCCCTCTATTGTTTTTGCGAGCAGCAAAGTAAATTTCTGGCGTTTAGCCACGCCAAAAGAACATCAAACTGCATCAAGCCTTAACAACAAATCCATTGTGACTTTCCAGGGTCGGGATCACAAAGTACAATTTGCTCCTTTGAAATGACTTCAACCAGAGTAGAGCTGGAAGGGACGCTGGAGGTCATCTAGTCCAACCCCCTGCTCAAACAGGAGACCCTATATGCCATTTCAGACAAGTGACTGTCCAGTCTCCTCTTAAAAGCCTCCAGTGATGGAGCGCCCACGATTTCTGGAGGCAAGCTGTTCCACTGGTTAATTGTCCTCACTGTTGGGAAGTTTCTCCTTAATTCCAGGTTGCTTATATCATGGGGACTAGAGCCTAGTCCAGAGGGCTGGACTAGAAGACCTCCAAGCTCCCTTCCAGCTCTATTCTGATTGAAACCTAGGCTCCAAGGCAGAACAAGAAGCAACGGATGGAAACTAATCAAGGAGAGAAGCAACCTAGAACTAAGGAGAAACTTCCTGACAGTGAGAACAATTAACCAGTGGAACAACCTGCCTCCAGAAGCGGTGAATGCTCCGACAGTGGAAGTTTTTAAGAACAGACTGGACAGCCATTTGTCCGAAATGGTATAGACTCTCCTGATCAAACGGGGTTGGACTAGATGACCTCCAAGATCCCTTCCGACCCTGTTACCTATTCTATGTTTACAATAATCCTGTTATTCTATGGTTGCAACTTGCCACCAGACGTCGTGGCTGCTCCAAAAGGGAAGGCTTTTTAAAAAAGAGACCGGACGCTCATTTGTCCAGAATAGTAGATGGGTCTGCTTGGGCTGGGGTTGGACTAGAAGACCTCCAAGGCCCCTTCAGTTATTCTCCGGGATCCCTGCCCTGCGCAGACACAACCTAGGCGTCCTCCAGCATCCCCACGTGCTGGCTCCCCTCCCTTGCCCCGCCCTTTGCCCCCAGCTCGACCCGCAGGGCAGACGCGGGTCGGGCGCGTCGTGGGGAGGCGCTCACCGGTGGTGGTGAGGGCGCTGGCGGCGAAGAAGAGCGCCGAGGTGAACTCCCAGGCGGGGTCGGCCGAGCCGTTGCCCAGGGCGAAGGCGCCGTAGCCGCGGGCGGCCAGGACGCCCCGGAGCAGCCCGGCCAGCTGATGCTCGGCCAGGCAGGGCCGGTGCTCGGCCAGCAGCGAGGCGCGGGCGGCGCGCAGGGCGGCCAGCAAGGCGCGCTCGGCGGGCGCCTCCAGGGCGGCGAAGACGACGGCGCCCAGCAGCAGGAAGAGCCCGTAGGCGGCCAGCAGGAGCCCGAAGCGGGCCGGCCGCCGCAGCAGCCCCGTCGCCGGCTCCATCCAGGTGAGCTGAGCTGGCAGGTGAGCCTCTGGCCCCGCCCCCCTCACCTGCCGGTGCTGGCCCCGGCGGCCCTTTGGGGAGGGGGGGGGCTTAACAGAACTCTTGGGGAGTCGAGGAGGGGAGGCCACTAGGAAATCACGCCATGGAGAGACGGGAGTGTTCCCGCCGCTGGAGGCTCTCGCCCGCCTTTAGGGGTTCCTGCAGGTGGGAAGGGAGGCCACTAGGAAATCACGCCTTTCAGATGGGAATGCTCCTCTCGCTGGAAGGTCTCGCCTGCCCCTTTCGAGGTTCCTGTAGGTGGGAAGGGAGGCCACTAGGAAATCACGCTGTGGAGACAGGAGTGCTCCTGCCCCTGGAGGCTCTCGCCCGCCTTTAGGGGTTCCTGCAGGTGGGAAGGGAGGCCACTAAGAAATCATGCCTTTCAGATGGGAATGCTCCTGCCACTGGAGGCTCTCGCCCGCCTTTAGGGGTTCCTGCAGGTGGGAAGGGAGGCCACGAGGAAATCACGCCTTTCAGATGGGAATGCTCCTCTCGCTGGAAGGTCTCGCCTGCCCCTTTCGGGGTTCCTGTAGGTGGGAAGGGAGGCCACTAGGAAATCACGCTGTGGAGACNCCCGCCTTTAGGGGTTCCTGCAGGTGGGAAGGGAGGCCACTAAGAAATCATGCCTTTCAGATGGGAATGCTCCTGCCACTGGAGGCTCTCGTCCGCCTTTAGGGGTTCCTGCAGGTGGGAAGGGAGGCCACGAGGAAATCACGCCTTTCAGATGGGAATGCTCCTCTCGCTGGAAGGTCTCGCCTGCCCCTTTCGGGGTTCCTGTAGGTGGGAAGGGAGGCCACTAGGAAATCACGCTGTGGAGACAGGAGTGCTCCTGCCCCTGGAGGCTCTCGCCCGCCTTTAGGGGTTCCTGCAGGTGGGAAGGGAGGCCACTAAGAAATCATGCCTTTCAGATGGGAATGCTCCTGCCACTGGAGGCTCTCGTCCGCCTTTAGGGGTTCCTGCAGGTGGGAAGGGAGGCCACGAGGAAATCACGCCTTTCAGATGGGAATGCTCCTGCCACTGGAGGCTCTCGTCCGCCTTTAGGGGTTCCTGTCAGTGGGAAGGGAGGCCACTAGGAAACCACGCCTTTAAGATAGGAACGGTCCTGCTGCTGAAGCTCTGGTCCGCCCCTTCGGGGTCCCTGTGAATGGGATGGGAGGCCACTAGGAAATCACACCTTTCAGATGGGAATGCTCCTCTCGCTGGAAGGTCTCGCCCCCCCCCCCCATTTCGGGGTTCCTGTAGGTGGGAAGAGAGGCCACTAGGAAATTGCAACTTTCAGATGGGAACGGTCCTGCCGCTGGAGGATCTCACCTGCCCTTCAGGGTCCCTGTAGGTGGAATGGGAGGCCACTAGGAAATCACTCCTTTGAGACGGGAATGCTCCTCTCGCTGGAAGGTCTCGCCCCCTCCCCCCTTTCGGGGTCCCTGTAGGTGGGATGGGAGGCCACTAAGAAATTAGGCTTTTAAGGTGGGAATGCTCCTGCTGCTGCTGGCTCTCAACCCTCCTTCAGGCTTGTGACCACAACTGAGCCCCAAATATCTGCATTCTTTCCAGAGTCTCAACATCTTTTGTTTTTGTATAGTGTGGGGGAAAAAACTGGATGCAATATTCCAGACGGCAGCATTTTATATGCCAGCGGTACTAGTACCTCTATACTAATCAATATTAGAAGAACAGTTGTTGTGCAGGCTGATGTTCTTCCTTCTGGGGAAAAGATTTGGGGGACCTCTCAACACATCCTGGAAAGTTGGTTAAGAGGAAGATCACCAGATGGCACGCAGCACAAAGGCTGGGCTGGGTAAAATAGGGAAAAAAAATCCTTATCAAGTTGTAACCATATCCTTTCCTTTACTCACTCGTGGTAGGAAGGGACGTGATCCGCTTCCAGCAGCAAATTTCGGCTTATTGCAATGCTTCAGTTTCAGCACAGGGGGGCAAACCTGCCCCCCCCCCAAAGTCAGAAATCCCCCCACCCGTTAATATTTGCATCTGGGTCCACAGAGGTGAAGATTAGGGTCAAAAAGATACTCCTGAACTTACAATCATTTCTTTAAGGACCGTTCAAAGTTGTAACAGCACTGAAAAAAGTGACTTACGACCGGTTTTTCACACTTACGGCCACTGCAGCATCCTCGTAGTCAGGGGATCAAAATTCAGACGCTTGGCAACTGACTCGTATTTATGACGGTTGCAGTGACCTGGGGAGTCACGTGGTGACTCAATAATAATAATAATAATAATAATAATAATAATAATAATAATAATAATAATAATGATGATGATGATGATGATGATGATGATGATGATAATGATAATGATAATAATAATGATGATAATGATAATAATAATAATAATAATAATAATAATAATAATAATAATAATAATAATAAAGTTGGAAGGGACCTTGGAGGTCATCTAGTCCAACCCCCTGCTCAGGCAGGAAACCCTACACCATTTCGGACAAACGGCTGTCCAGTCTCTTCTTAAAAACTCCCAGTGTTGGAGCATTCACCGCTTCTGGAGGCAGGTTGTTCCACTGGTTAATTGCAAAGTCCATGGGGAAGCCGGATTCATTTAACGCCCGTGTGACTAACTTTATAACAACTGTGGCAAAAAAATGTCATAAAATGGGGCAAAACTCAGGCAATAGCTTCCTTGCTTAGCCACAGAACTTTTGGGCCGAATTGAGGAATACCTTTATAGCAAACCAAAGTTTATTTTTGTGGCTTTCTACAAAAAAAAACCCACACACACAATGTTCATGTAAATTCAAGGCCCAAACAATGAATGGTTTGATGGACCCACTTATTTCAAACAAGGGGCCAGGAGAAACCACAAAAAACCCCCAAATCCATCATATCTTAAGCAGCATCTTGTACGAACCCCGTTATAGGATCTGGGCTGCAAAAATCATGTTTCCCAACCCTACATACAGGTAATCCACATCTTACACACGTTTTGTTTAACGACTGTTTGAAGTTATGACAACCTTGAAAAAAAAGTGTGAGACACGACTGATCCTTGCACTAACAACCATCGTCGCACGATCAAAACCGGCACGTATTTACAATGGCCGCAGCATCCCGGGATCCCGGGATCCCCATTGGCGACTTTCCCACCCTACTTCTGACAAGCAAAGTCAAACGGGGGAAGCTGGATTGGCTGAACCACACCGCATGATTCGCTTAACGACCGCACTTTTCTCTGAAGTGCAGTGATTCCCTTAACAACCGTGGCAGGAACAGGTTGTAAAATAATCAGATACGACCAAGTTAGCAACTGCCTTGCTGAGCAGCCGAAATTCTGCTGTCCTCAGATCGGTATATTTTTCAGAGATTCTCAACCGCAGTTAAGGAGCTAGTCCCTCACGTTTGCCAATCTGAGTGGAGGACGGAATAAGCGCAGCGTGGCTTTGGAACGCAGGTAGACGCCAGAAGGGAAACCTCCACGCACAACAGTGTGCAATCCATCCTTGCCCCCCCCCCCCGGGTGCCCTTCTTGTGTCCGATCCGAATTCCCAAACAGACACGTGCGCAGAATGGCGATATCCAGAGGTTTATTTTGGTCTCGTTTCACAGGGTCGGCCCGCCCGGTGCTGGGACGGTCCTGAACACAGTTGGCTCCCCCGCTCCCACCCCCCCACCCCGCTCATGGGAGTGTGTGCGTGCACATACGGGGGGGGGGAAGGAAATAAGAGCAGAGGGGAGCCTGGCACACGTGTGAATTTCAAGTAGGGGAGAGAAGACAACAGTAGTAATGCACACTTAAAAAGTGCTTTGGCCTGCCTTGGTCCCTGCTTTTCGCTTTGGCCTCAAGATGAGGGCTGAGGACGGGGGTGCACGGACAACCCCCCCTCATTTCCCCCCCAGCCCCCCCTTGTCCTTGGCTCTCGTTGTGTGCAAAAAGATAAACAGCCCTTTCGGGCAAGGCCTCCATTGGCTGGAATTTTTTTCAGGGAGAGGAAAGGAATGGAAAGCTAACCAGGACCATGGGGGGGAGGGGGTTTCTCTCGATCCTGGTGTCGTTTCCCCCTGCGCCCCCCCTCCCCATGAAATGGGGAAGACCCACTGGCGTGGGAGGAAAGGGAGCAGAGGGGAGAACTAAGATAGCTGCCTGTAAGGAGGAACCAGGATGGCAACGTGAAAAGGGCACCACGAGGCGAGCCAACGCTGGCTTGACAGCTTAGTGTTCATTGCATAGCGGAGACGTGGGGAGGAAGTTAGCCCCCAGTTCTCACCACTGAGGATCTAGGGGTTGTTTTTTTTTTTTAATGTCTTTCCCTGTAGAATAGCAGTCTGTGGTCCTCCGATCTTTGGCCACACGACAGGCCAGGATCCCATCGCATGAAGTCTGGCAGGCCACATCTGGAAACTGTGGGTCCCTGGTCATTTGGGGATCGTGCCTCCCGGGGGGCAGGAGGTGTCCCCCCACCAGGACGAGGCTGGCAGATCCTCTTGTGGAGTTGGGTGTGGTCCGGAGGTCCAGCAAACGGCGGGGCTGAGCGTCTCTGGGGCTGACCGCGTGGAGCTCCCGAGAAAAGGGTCGGCGGGTGCCGAAAAGTCCCCCCAGGCGAACGGATTCGAATTGGGCGCCCCGAAAGGATTGGTGCTTTCGGGACCGGAGGTTTTGACTTGACGTGGGCCCAGACGGGGGGACTGGACCGGGGTGACCGCTGGCGAGGCCCGAGATCCCGACGACACGAAGCTCCAAGGGTCGATCCGGCTGCGGATTGGGGAAGGGCGGGGGCGGGAAATGAGGGTGGGGTGAAGGGAGGGGCGAGGGGAGCGGGGGCTGCGGGGGGAGGAGGGAGACGGGAAAGCGCCATCTGTGGAAAGACAGGGAGAGCAAAGCTGCAATTGAGGTGGGGAAGAGATTCTGGTGCATAGGTGGACTTCAACTCCCAGAATTCCCCAGTCGGCATGCTTTAAGATGGGTGGACTTCAAATCCCAGAATCCCCCATGCTTTAAGATGGGTGGACTTCAACTCCCAGAATCCCCCATGCTTTAAGATGCATGGACCAACGCCCAGAATCCCCCAGCCAGCATACTTTAAGCTGAGAGGGCTTCAACTCCCAGAATCCCCCATGCTTTAAGCTGAGAGGGCTTCAACTCCCAGAATCCCCCATGCTTTAAGATGCATGGACTTCAACGCCCAGAATCCCCCAGCCAGCTTGCTTTAAGCTGAGAGGGCTTCAACTCCCAGAATCCCCCATGCTTTATGATGCATGGACCTCAACGCCCAGAATCCCCCAGCCAGCATGCTTTCAAATAAGTGGACTGCTGCCACTCACCCCACTTTGGGGTCTTGGTGGTCCGGCCTTCCGCGAGCTGAGGGACCCTGGGTGACTCCCTCGTCCAGAGGGGCGGCAAGGCGGTCCTGTCCCCCACCGAGGCCAGGTCAATGAGGAGCTCCGTGGCAGCGTCGTCCGTGCAGGGCTCCACCTGCAGGGCAGGGGTGGGGTCTCTTCGGGGAGAGGGCTTCCTAGCACCTGGCCCCTCCACGGGCCTCTCCTGAGAGGGGATCGGCAACTCCCGGCCCAAGCCCAGGGCGGCCAGCAAGGCTGAACCCCGGAGCAGGACTCTCTCGATGAGTCTGGGCCCGCTCGGCCTTTCCAGTGTTGGCTCCTCGGTTTCTGCCGAGGTGATGGGAATATCACCTGGAAGGACGAAAGAATGAGAAAATGGTAAGTGGCAACTTGGCAAATTTAAACCCAGGTTGGACTGGGTTCCCTCTCAGTAGCCTACAGATTGGGGTCTGTTTCTCTCCGTAGAATATTTAGCCTCACTCTTCAGGCTGGTCGGCTTCCAGAATGAAAAACTAGAGTAGGTCCCAAAGATGTTTTTGCAGGAGGCAACTGGACTTTGAAGACGTTTCGCTTCTCCGAGAAGCTTCTTCAGCTCTGACTGGATAGTGGGGAATGGAAGGATTTATACTCCTTGCAGAGAGCTGGTTATTTGCATTTTTTTTAGAGAGTCGTTGAGGCCACTTGTAGGTTTATCTGTATCTTCAGGGTCATTTGAGTAGTGCAAAAATGGGAGTGGAACACAGTCCTTTCAGCAATTCCAAGAAGGCTCCCCATCCATTTGCACCACTCAGGTGATCCTGAGGACACAGATAAACCTGCAAGTGGCCTCAACGGCTCTCTAAAAGAAGGCAAATGACCAGTTGTTTGTTTTTCTTTGAAGACGTTTCGCTTCTCATCCAAGAAGCTTCTTCAGCTCTGACTGGGATGGTGGGGAATGGAAGGATTTATACTCCTTGCAGACAGCTGGTCATTTGCCTTCTTTCAGAGAGCCGTTGAGGCCACTTGGGAGGTTTATCTGTGTCCTCAGGGTCACCCGAGTGGTGCAAATGGGTGTGAAGCCTTCTTGGAACTGCTGAAAGGACTGTTCCACACCCATTTGCACTACTCAGGCGACCCTGAGGACACAGGTAAATCTTCAAGTAGCCTCAACGACTCTCTCAAAGAATGCAAATGACCAGCAAGGAATATAAATCCTTCCATTCCCCACCATCCAGTCAGAGCTGAAGAAGCTTCTTGGAGGAGAAGCGAAACATCTTCAAAGAAAAACAAGGAAGTCCAGTGGCCTCCTGAAAAAGCATCTTTGGGACAACCGTGACCTGGAGGACGGGAAATCTCCATAGACAGAAAGACGATTAGGCTGCTCTTTTTTATTACCCCCCCCCCAAAAGGCACAGCATAAAAGGAAAGATAAACCGGAGGGAAGAGGAAAAATAAGACGCTCCGTTTTCTATCCCTTAAAACTGAACAGTGATTATTTTTTGTCTTGGGATGCCACCACTGGCGTGTTATAATAACTAAAAATGGCTGTGGAAGCACTTTTAGACGTCTCTTTATGAAGTACAAGGCAGACCTCGGCTTACGACCACAGTGAAATTTCGGTTGCTAAGCGAGACAGTTGATAAGCGAGTCTTGCCCCTATTTTACGACCTTTCTTGCCACAGTTGTTAAGCGAATCACTGCAGTTGTCAAATTAGACAGACGGTTGTTAAGTGAATCCGGCTTCCCCATTGACTTCGCTTGTCAGGAGGTCGCCAAAGGGGATCACTGCGACCGTCATAAATACGCTGCGACCGTCATAAATATGAGTCAGTGGCCAAGCGTCCGAATTTCGTTCGCATGATCCTGAGGATGCTGCATCGTTCGTAAATGTGCAAAACGGTCCTAAGTCCCTTTTTTTCAGTGCCGTTGTAACTTGGAACGGTCACTAACCTGAACTAACCTGACCGCTGTAAGTCGAGGACTACCGTTAGCTCGAATTGCAAGAAAACCAAAAGGAAGACGATGGGACTCACCGTTTTGGCTGGACTGTGGATGCAGCTGCGAGTGTACAGGGGAACCGCCCGGTTCTACGTACCACGTCGTCTCTTCTGGACGCGATCTTCTCCTGCCGTGGAGAGAAACGAGGATGGGGGACAATCCTGAAACCGCTGCTCTGTGGGAGTCACTGAATCCGCCAGAAATACTTTTTATTATATTCTCCATTTTATTCTGGGGCTCACTGTGAGTTGTGACCCTAATTAAAAACTCTGGTCAGTCACTCTATGCAGGGTTTCTTAACCGAGAGCAACTTTTAAGATATGGGGACTTCAACTCCCAGAATTCCCCAGCCGGTCAGCATGTGTGGACTTCAATTCCCAGAATTCCCCAGCTGGTCAGCATGTGTGGACTTCAACTCCCAGAATTCCTGAGCTAGCCATGCTGAGGGGAAAAAGAGAGGTTTCCAAGCTGAGCCATGCTGGCTCAGGAATTCTGGGAGTTGAAGTCCACGGGTCATAAAAGAGCCAAGGTGGCCTACCCCTATCCTAGGACGAAGATTAAGAGCAGGGGTCTTCAAACTTAGCCCTTTTATGACTCGTGGACTTCAACTCCCAGAATTCCTGAGCCAGCGTGAGGGAAACTTTGGCCCCCTCATGACTGGTGGACTTCAACTCCCAGAATTCCTGAGCCAGCCTGGCTCAGCTTGGAAACCTCTCCCTTTACCCTCAGAGTGGCTGGCTCAGGAATTCTGGGAGTTGAAGTCCACGAGTCATAAAAGAGCCAAGGTGGCCTACCCCTGCCAATTGCGATGAGGGTAAGATAGAGGCTCTCTACCTGCCATTTTGTGTACTGCGCTCAGACATTTTGGGGGACCCCGGGCTCTTGGTATGGCCGTTCCAGGTCTCGTCTCCCCGACGGGGTGCTTGTCGGGTCCGGTTCTGATCCTTCTCGCTCGGTTCCACTGTGGGGAGGACAAAAAAAACCAATGGGCAATTAAACAAACTGTACATTTTTGGTCACGAGGATACAAAAAAGATGCTGAGACTCTGGAAAGAGTGCAGAGAAGAGCAACAAAGATGATGAGGGGGCTGGAGGCTAAAGCATATAAAGAACGGTTGTGGGAATTGGGTATGTCAAGTCTAGTGAAATGATGGAAGTCTTCCACTATTTGAGGGGCTGCCACAAAGAAGGGGGGGGGGGTCAACCGATTTTCCAAAGCACCTGAAGGCAGGACAAGAAGCAACGGATGGAAACTAACCAAGGAGAGAAGCTAGAACCTCGAATACTGACAAAATATTTGTAGCTCAGGGTTCAACTTTGGGGTCCTTGGTGCTCTCTGAGCTTGGTGGTTTTCTTGCAGACGTTTCATGACTCAACTAGGTAACTTCATCAGTGCTAAGAGGAAGAAGAAGAAGAAGAAGAAGGAGGAGGAGAAGGAGGAGGAGGAGAAGAAGAAGAAGAAGAAGAAGAAGAAGAAGAAGAAGAAGAAGAAGAAGAAGAAGAAGAAGAAGAAGAAGAAGAAGAAGAAGAAGAAGAAGAAGAAGAAGAAGAAGAAGAAGAAGAAGAAGAAGAAGAAGAAGAAGAAGAAGAAGAAGAAGAAGAAGAAGAAGAAGAAGAAGAAGGAGAAGAAGAAGAAGAAGAAGAAGAAGAAGAAGAAGAAGAAGAAGAAGAAGAAGAAGAAGAAGAAGAAGAAGAAGAAGAAGAAGAAGAAGAAGAAGAAGAAGAAGAAGAAGAAGAAGAAGAAGAAGAAGAAGAAGAAGAAGAAGAAGAAGAAGAAGAAGAAGAAGAAGAAGAAAGACGGTGGTTGTGGGGTCCTTGGTGTTCTCTGAGCTTGGTCGTTTTCTTGCAGACGTTTCATGACCCAACTAGGTAACTTCATCAGTGCTCACATAGACAAAACTCCCCCTCCCTTCTAGCACTGCTGATGTTATCTAGTTGGGTCATGAAACGTCTTCAAGAAAACAATCCAGCTCAGAGAACATCAAGGACCCCAAAAATCAACCTGAGCTGCAAATATTCTATCTGTCGCTAAATGAACGGTCGTAAGTTAAGGATTTAACTCTATCAGCATCTAAACTTGTTAAGATGTGTCTGAGGGATTTGTCCAGAGGAACCCCATGCCACTCACATTGGATAGCTCGGAACCGTGGGAAGGTGGGAGAGCCACCAGCTCCCACATCAAAGAAATCCTTCCTTTTGTCCAGCCCTGGGGAAGCCTGAACTGTGATGCGATGCTTAAAATCTGAAAAAAGAAAAGAGAGAAAAAAAACATGTAAACCACATTGAAGTTGATCAGGTCGGATCTAGCATTTTCTGCACTCGTCAAGCGGTGTGTTAATGTGTGCATCACATTTATTTCCCAGGTTTCCCAAGTGCCCCAGATTTATTTCCCACCCAGAATCCCTGTGGACGCTACATGTATTTCCCCAGATCCCTGAGGGCGCCACATTTATTTCCCAAGATCCCTGATTTATTTCCCAGAATCCCTGAGTATTTCCCAGGATGTATTTCCCAGACACTCTCTGTGCACCAGATTCATTTCCCAAGATTCCCGAGGACACCACATTCATTTCCCAGAATCCCTCAGCCCACCCTATTTACTTCCCAGAATCCCCGAGAAGGCTGCTCCATGGCCACAGTAACCTGCAACAAATGCTTTTGCAAAAGAAACACACACACACACCCGGCAACCAAAGGACCTCCAGAAAGAGCGAAACCCACCCGGAGCCCCTTCCCCAGAGCCCGGATCCCCACCCGGCCTTCCTACCAAGCGGCATGCTGATGTGCTCGCTGTCCCGGCCTCGGAGCTTGTTTCTCTTGAAAGTGCCCTTGCGCTTCTTCACGTGCGGCCGATCGTGGTTCATCTGCTGGATCAGGAGACTGAGTTCGCGCTCAAAAACCTCCAGCTCCCACTGGGCCAGTTCGTGTTCCCGCTGGCGGAGGAACTCCTCCTGGGATTTCTGCTTCAGCGCCGCCTGATTCAGCTCCTCCTCGCGGCTCAACAGCTCCTGGGGAGAAGAACCCATCCCGGACGATCCCCCGTGAGAGAGGGAATCTCTGGGTCTCCCAGGAGGGGATCCTTGGAGAAGCCAAGGCGGACAAGCAAATCAGTTATTAACTGCCTCACGGGTCATTAAACAAATCTAGCTTTGGCTTTGCTCGTCAGAAGCTGACTGGGAAGTTTGCAAGTGGCGGGTTGTGTGACCCCGGGACGCAGCGACTGTTGTAAATACAGGCCGTCCTCGATTTACAACAGTTCGGTTACTGACTGTTCACTAAAGTTACAACGGCACTGAAAAAAGTGACTTGGGAGCGTTTCTCACACTTACGACCGTTACAGCATCCCCATGGTCACGTGATTTACTTTCGGATGTTTGACAACTGGTTCCTATTTATGACGGTTGCAGGGCCCCGTGGGGGTGTGTGTCATGTGATCCCCTTTTGTGACCTTCTGACAAGCCAGGTCAATGGGGAAGCCGGATTCACTTAACAACGGTGTTACTAATTTGACGACTGCAGTGATTCCCTTAGCCAATGTGGCAAGGAAAGTTGTAAAAATGGGGCAAAACTCACTTAACAAATGTCTCGCTTAGCAACCTATATTTTGGGCTCGATTGTGGTCATAAGACAAGGACTACCTGTAACAACTTCCTAGACGTTCTCTTGCTTGAATGGGGCTGGACTAGAAGACCTCCAAGGTCCCTTCCAGATTCTATTCTATTCTATTCTATTCTATTCTATTCTATTCTATTCTATTCTATTCTATTCTGCTGTTTGTTTCAATTACATTCACTTTTAATTTAATATTCCAGCCCCCTCACTTCTCTCTGAGTTTCTTTCTCTTCTTCATTTTTTGGCTGCCACGAGGCTGATTTTGAAAGTCTCTGGGAAGTAATTATTTCCTTTTTCCCAGGATCCCCTACTTAGTCATTCTGGAGCTTTCTCAGAAAACCAGATAGACGCCTTACGCTCAAGGCAAAAGTACATTCACTGGCAATTGCTCCTGACGTGACAGTCTTAAGAGTGACTATCTTCTAAATTATTCGCTTTCCCCCACATGGTGCACATTCTGTACCGTCACAGCCAACCAGCCAATGTGGTTGAAGCAAAAACAGGAAATCCCTGATGCTTCCTGCCCATTTTAGTTGAGCCACAAACACAACAGACGGTTCTCCTTTAGCCCAAAGCAAAACATTTTGCACTGTTTTAATTGGCTTTTAATTTGTATTTTTATGAAGTACAGGTAGTCCTCCACCAGAATTGAGCCAGGAATCATAGTTGTAAGTCATGCGGGTTTGTTCAGCAGGCCGACATGAGATGGATCAGATGCTTGCAACATTTTTATTTTTAATTTTTGCAGTACTGGCAGAAACCGAAACTAAATCCTGCTTTCTGGCAAAAACATTCTAAATCATGGTCACGTGATTGCAGGAGTCCGCAAACGGCTGCAAATGCTGGCTGGGTGCCGAGCACCAAAATGCAGTCACGTGAGTGTCGGGGGCCTCATTAGAACATCTCATCTGGATTGTAAGTGCTTTTTTTTCCAGCATCTGTCGTAATCTCACTAATTGCCACTAAGCAAATGGTCGTTCAGTCAAGGCCCACCTGTGTTTTAATCATTTTTAATTTGTTTTTATGTTTTGTGATGTACCCCAGCCAGAGTCAGAGGTTGAGATGGGTGGCTATATAAATCAGATCAACCAATCAGCAAATACACTTTTTATATCTGTACCCCACAACAGAAGGCAGGAGAAGAAGCAACAGATGGAAACTCATCAAGGAGAGAAGCAACCAGGAACGAAGGAGAAAATTCCTAACAGTGAGGACAATTAATCAGTGGAACAGCTTGCCACCAGAAGTTGTGTGTGTTCCATCACTGTAGCTTTTAAAAAAAGAGACTGGACAGCCATTTGAAATGATACAGGGACTCCTGCTTGAGCAGGGGGTTGAACTAGATGACCTCTAAGGTCCCTTTCAACCCTCTTTCAGGTAGTCCTCAACTTACAATTGAGCCCCACATTTTAGTTGCTAAGTGAGACATTTGTTAAGTGAGCTTTGCCCCATTTTTCCACCTTCCTTCCACAAGCGAACCATTGCAGTTGTTAAAATTAGAAACACAGCTGTTAAGTGAATTCTGCTTCCCCGTCTGACTTTGCTTCTCAGAAGGACGCAAAAGTTGATCACGTAACCCCGGGAGACACTGCAACCGTCATAAATAGGAACCAGTTGCCAAGCATCTGAATTTTGATCATTGGGGATGCTGCACTAGTCGTAAGTGTGAAAAACAGTCATAAGTCACTTTTTGCAATGCCGTTGTAACTTTGAATTAATAATAATAATAATAATAAAGTTGGAAGGGACCTTGGAGGTCATCTAGTCCAACCCCCTGCTCAGGCAGGAAACCCTATACCATTTCAGACAAATGGCTGTCCAGTCTCTTCTTAAAAACTTCCAGTGTTGGAGCATTCACCGCACTGGTTAATTGTTCTCACTGTCAGGAAATTTCTCCTTAGTTCTAAGTTGGTTCTCTCCTTGATCAGTTTCCATCCGTTGCTTCTTGTCCTGCCTTCAGGCGCTTTGGAGAATAGCTTGACTCCCTCTTCTTTGGGGCAGCCCCTGAGATATTGGAAGACTGCTATCCTGTCCCCCCTCGTCCTTCTCTTCATTAAACTAGACATCCCCAATTCCAGCAACCGTTCCTTATATGTTTTGGCCACCAGTCCCCTGATCATCTTTGTTGCTCTTTTCTGCACTCTTTCTAGAGTCTCAACATCTTTTTTACATCGTGGTGACCCAAACTGGATGCCGTATTCCAAGTGTGGCCTCACCAAGGCCTTGTAAAGTGGTATTAATACTTCACGTGATCTTGATTCTATCCCTCTGTTAATGCAGCCCAGCATTGTGTTGGCTTTTTTGGCAGCTGCACCACACGGCTGGCTCATATTTAAGAGATTGTCCACTAGGACTCCGAGATCCCTCTCACAGTTGCTACTATTGAGCAAGGTACCACCTATTGTCACTAAATGAACTGTTGTAAGTCGAGGACTACCTATATAGGGCAACCGCTGTGGGTTGGACTAGAAGACCTCCAAGGTCCCTTCCAACGCTGGTATTGTTATATTATTTAACTGCATCCTGGATTTGAGCCCTGTTTGGAAAGGGACCCCCCCACACACAGACATACTCAGCCTTTCCCTTCTGATTCTCACCTTCTCTTTTGCCCGCAGCTCGTCGAACATATCCTGGATCTCCACTTTCCAGTCGTCCTGCATGGAGTGGAAGGATTCTTGTGGCAGGTCGCGCAGCACCTGCGTTTCGAGGACCGTCAGCTGATCAAGGATGGAGGCAAAGCTGGGGCGCGCATGGGGGTCCTGCTGCCAGCACTCTGGTGGGACCGACAGACAGCAGAAGAGGGAAACAAAAAGAGAGGAGTCAAATAACAAAGCTGAGAATCAGTCGCCCCTTGGAGACTGTGCAACGTTGAGCTGTTGGACCTTTCTGTTATGTACCCCATGCGTAGGAGTTGTGCTTAAGGCAGGGACAGCGTGACTGGTTAGGGAAGAGAAGAGGGAGAAGGCAGCTGTTGCAAGCATCTGGATTCTGATCACATGACCCTGGGGATGCTGCTTATGAAAAACGGTCATAAGTCACTTTTTGCATTGCTGTTATAACTTCAGACGGTCAAGGTTGCAAGCCGAGGGCTGCCTGTACTGGGAACACTGCTGCCAGCATAGATTTCAGCTGAGTTAACAGAAGGGAAGAGAAACATTTAAAAAAAGACTTTTTGTTCCAATCTAGCAGAGTTTTTATGCTGAAAATCCCCAATCTGGCCTCTGAGATATTTTTTTTTCTTACCTGTCATCAGACGTGAAAAGGATTCTGGGCACGTGGAAGGTATCGGAAGGGTGAGTTTGTTGACGGCAACCCCATAAGCCACTGCCAGCCCGTCAATTCCCCGGTATGGAACTTCGCCGGTGAGGAGTTCCCACAGGAGCACTCCGTAACTGGAAGAAGAAGAAACAGGGAAAAGATTACAGATAGTCCTCGACTTTATTTGGAGGGGACCTTGGAGATCTTCTAGCCCAGCCCCCTCCTCCAGTAGGAGACCCTGCCTACACCATTTCAGATAGATGGCTCTCCAATCTCTTCTTAAAAAATCTCCCACGATGGAGCACCCACAACTTCTGGAGGTAGATTGTTCCACTGATTGATTGTTCTCACAGTTATTAAGTTTCTCCTTAATTCCAGGTTGCTTCTCTCCTTAATTAGTTTCCATCCATTGTTTCTTGCCTGCCCTTTGGTGCTTTGGAGAATAAGTTGACCCCCCCCCCTTCTTGTGACAGCCCAAAACTGGATGCAATATTCCAGGCGTGGTCTTACTAAGGTTTTATCTATCTATCTATCTATCTATCTATCTATCTATCTATCTATCTATCTATCTATCTATCTATCTATCTATCTATCTATCTATCTATATCATCTTTCTCTCTCTGTATATATATACAAATATATATCTCTCTCTCTGTATATATATATAAATATAATCCATCTATCTATCTTTCTCTCTTCCTTCTCTCTCTCTCTCTCTCTCTCTCTCTATCTATCTATCTATCTATCTATCTATCTTTTCTCTCTCTGTGTGTGTGTGTGTGTGTGTGTGTATAAAAAATCCATCTATCATCCATCCATCCATCCATCCATCCATCCATCCATCCATCCATCCATCCATCTATCTATCTATCTATCTATCTATCTATCTATCTTTTCTCTGTGTGTGTGTGTATAAAAAATCCATCTATCATCCATCCATCCATCCATCCATCCATCCATCCATCCATCCATCATCTATCTATCTATCTATCTATCTATCTATCTATCTATCTATCTATCTATCTATCTATCTATCTATCTATCTATCTATCTATCTGTCTGTCTATCTGTCTATCTATCTATCTTTTCTCTCTCTGTATATATATATGTCTCTCTGTGTGTTTGTGTGTGTGTGTGTGTATAAAAAAATCCATCTGTCATCTATCTATCCATCTATCCATCCATCTCTAAATGAACCGTTGTAAGTCGGGGACTGCTATGTAAGTCTAAGATCTATTCATGCATTTAAATCACGCATTTGCTTTCTGGCAAGCTGTCCACCACAAAGTCAAAGGACTCCGTGGCCAAACAGGTTTTGAACCTCTGTCCTTCATCCATCTGGAGAAACTCTCCAGATTTTCCCCCCCCCCCCACCTTACCTCCAGATGTCGCTACCGCGGGAAAAAGTGGAATTTTTGATGACTTCCGGCGCCATCCAGGCGTAAGTCCCAGCCGCGCTCATCTTAGTGGTTTTGTGCCATTCTCTGGCCAGCCCGAAATCGGTGATCTTTAGGGTCTTCCCACTGACCTCACCATCGTCCACGTGTTCGCTCAGCAGGACTGTGGAAGGAAAAAGAGAACGCATTCAGACAACCCCAGAGACAGGCAAGCCGTGTTTTTGAACAGCCGGTTCTGGGAACTCTTCCCTGTACAGACGTAGGATCCCAATTGATCCCAAAACTTGGTTCACAGTGGTTAAGTGAATTTTGCCCCCCCCCCCCCATCGCACAACCTTTCTTGTCACAGTTGTTAAGTCCATCACTGCAGTTGTCAACTTTAGTCACATGGTTGTTCACTTTGCTTTATCACAAGATCACGAAAGGGGTTTCACATGACCCCGGTCGTAGATACGAGTCAGTTGCCAAGCGTCTGAATTTCGATGGTGGGACCAATGGTGAAAAACGGTCGTAAGTCATTTTTTTCTTTTTTTCTTTTTTTATAAGGATTTTATTAGTTTTTCTCTTATATACATGTGTTAGTTTTTCAACCAGCGCGCTGTCTGGATTCAAAAGCGCTAAGACATAATCAATTCCTAATCCTTGGTTTTTTCCTCTAGAATGACTCCCAGATTTGGTAGTATTCTGTTTCTTCTTTATCTTTCAATCTCATAGTTAATCTGTCCATCTCTGCACATTCCAATATTTTTTTAATTATTTCTTCCTCTAGTGGTACTGCTTCATTTTTCCAGGATTGCACGGAGACTATTCTTGCTGCTGTTAACGACGTGTAAAGCCAAATATAAACTTTGTTTATTAGTCTTTCCTGGCCTTATACATAGTAGAAAAAAAATCAGGTTTAAATTCCACATGTTCTCCCAACATTTTTTTCTAACCAAACATGTATCTTTTTCCAATAAGCCTTTGCTTTACCACATGTCCACCAAATATGATAATACGTGCCTGAGTTATGTTAAGTCATTTTTTTTCAGCGCTGTTGTAGCCTGGAACGGTCACTAAATGAATCGTTATAAGTCAAGGACTATGTAGTTCCGCGGACCGAAAAGTTCGGTCATAAATCATGGCGGATGTAACTCGGGGAACCATGTGGCCAGACCTGAATTTGTTGGCATTTTTTTCAGCAATCGTTAAGCAAATGCTGAAATTATTAAGCGAGTTCATTTTCTCCAATAGGCATTTTTCAGCTGGTTACAGGGAGCCCTTGACTTATGCCCAGTTGTTTAAGGATCTTTCGCAGTCACAACGGCCTTGGAACTGGTGCTTTTACGGTCCAGAAAGCACTTGGGGCTAAATGTCTCACCATGACTGCGCCTCAAGTGCCTGGCAACCTGTTTGCATTTACAACCAGTTGCAAAGTGCCCTGTTATCCACGTGATCGCCATTTGCAACATTCTCCACAGGCTTCCCCAGAAGGTCAGTGGGGAAGCCAAGAGGAAAAATTGCAGCTGGAGGGGCTGCTGAAATTGAGGTCTGTTCCCCCAATAAACAGAAGGACTCCGTTGTTGTTTATTGGTAGTATGCCAAAAATGTTTAAAAGCACATCCCAATTACATTTACAATTAAATTAAATTATAATTACAATCAAAGCGCCTAAAGGCAGGACAAGAAGCAACGGATGGAAACTCATCAAGGAGAGAAGCAACCTAGAATAAGGAGAAACTTCCTGACAGTTAGAATAATTAGCCAGTGGAACAACCTGCCTCCAGAAGCGGTGAATGCTCCAACACTGGAAGTTTTTAAGAAGAGACCGGACAGCCACTTGTCTGAAATGATATAGAAGACCACCAAGGTCTCTTCCAGTTCTATTCTGATGGATGGATTGAAGTAGCCTTGCAAGAAGCTGGCCAGTTCAGAGTTTGATAGCGGTGCTGTTCTTCTTCTCAAGGACTCTTTGTGGCTGGGGGAGATTTTTTCAGAGGGAAGAACAAACAGCGCAGCCCAGCAACCTCTTGAAACAATGCCCTGCATGCCTGGGAGAGGTTTTTTTTTTTTACTGGTGGTGGTGGGGGGTCCCATTGGCTTCCTCCAACTTGCTTCCTGCCCGTCTTTTTCCTGGCTTCCCCCTCCGTCCAAGAGCCCGGCGGGGAAGGGAAATTCAAAGAGCAGCTGGGGAAAGGTGGACGGAGAACCCCAGGGCTGGTGAGGTCCACCCTCTCCATTGCCGGGCAGAACAATGGGTCAATTCTCCGGCCGGCCCCAGACACAATGGAGCGCCTAGTGAGACGGCCTCCCCACGCACAAAATGTCTGCCTTGCCTACCGATTGTGGGAACGGAGCCCAACCGGCCTATGGGTTCCCTGGCTGGGATTTTGCTCAATCGGCGGGTTTCTGGGAGCATTGAAATTAAGAGGGACAGGACCTCTGATCACATGCAGAGCCCCCACCGGAGTTCCAGAGCAAGATTGTTGCTCTCTGTTTACGGATTGTCCTCGATTTACAACAGTTTCATTCAGTGACCGTTCAAAGTCACACCGGCACCGAAAAAAGGGACTTATGGCTGTTTTTCACACTTACGACCTTTGCAGCATTCCCATGAACAAAATTCTTGCCAACTGACTCGTATTTGTGACGGGCGCCGTGATCCCCTTTCGCAGCTTTCTGACAAGCGAAGTCACTGGGGGAAGACAGCTCCACTTAGCAACCGTGTTCCTAACTTAACAAACTGCAGCGATTCATTTAACAACGGTGGCGAGAAACGTGGTAGAGTGGGCCGAGATTCACTTGAACTGCCTCGCTTAGCAACAGAAATTTTGAGCCCCACTTTGGTCGTTAAGTCGAGGTCTTCCTGTACAAAATTCCGCTCCCGTTCGAAGGAGATTTCAGCAAGGGAGAAAGAATGTGAGACGGAGGCGGCTGAAGTGGGAATTTTTATTTATTTTATTTTCTTGGGTAGGGTTTATATGCCACCCATCTCACCTTGAATTTTCTGCCCAGTCGGGGGGGGGGATATTTTTAGGGAAAGAAAGAAAGAAAGAAAGAAAGAGAAAGAAAGAGAAAGAAAGAAAGAAAGAAAGAAAGAGGAAGGAAGGAAGGAAGGAAGGAAGGAAGGAAGGAGAAAGAAAAGAAAGAAAGAAAGAAAGAAAGAAAGAAAGAAAGAAAGAAAGAAAGAAAGAAAGAAAGAAAGAAAGAAAGGAAAAAGATGGGAAAGGAAAGAAGGAAAGGGAAGGAAGAAAGAAAGAAAGAACGAAGGAAGGAAAGAAAGGAAAAAAGAAAGAAAGAAAGAAAGAAAGAAAGAAAGAAAGAAAGAAAGAAAGAAAGAAAGAAAGAAAGAAAGAAAGAAAGAAAGAAAGAAAGAAAGAAAGAGTCACTTGACTGGTGAGATGGACAGCACGTCAATTCAATAAACAAATAAAAAAAAACAGAAAGCTGCTAGATCTCATGAATTTGCCTCCCTCTCCACTGCCCATTCTGGTTTTCTCCCTCAAAGCCATAAATATCAAGAGTCGCAACGTTTCCGGCATTGCCTGTCCGTCTGCAAGGACAGCCCCCCCCCACCCCCTCGATTAGCTGGAAGGCAAAGAAAGCTGACTTAGTGTCGCAACCGGTCCACGAAACCAGCAAAAAGGAAGGAAGCAACTGGTGACACTGGATCCCCGTGGCGAGATGAGAAAGCGGAAAGGAGGCAGGGGGAAGGGAGGGAGAGGATGCAGCTACTGTGCTGCTGCTGCTGCACAATCCCCCCCCCCCTCGCCCCAAATTCACAATTTCCTGTGCTTGCCAACTCCTGAAAACAGGAGCAGCAGCAAAGGAGGGGGGGGCGTTGGGGAGGGGGAAGGAGTAGATGCACCGGTGTGAATTTGAGGTCAGAAAGTCCAGATCTAGAAATTGTAGATTGGCCTTGAAACTCGCCCTGGATTTCATCCCAGGAGAGACTAACCAGGTTTATTTCTCCTCCAACAAAAGGGCTCCAGATTCATATACGGAGCCCAACAAATGGTAAGATCACCAGGACTGCAGCCAAGAAATTAAAAGATGTTTGCTCCTGGGGAGGAAAGCTATGGCAAATCTAGACAGCATACTCAAAAGCAGAGACATCACCCTGCCAACAAAAGTACATATAGTCAAGGCTGTGGTTTTCCCAGTTGCAATATATGGCTGTGAAAGTTGGACCATAAGAAAGGCCGAGCGCCAAAGAATGGAGGCCTTTGAACTCTGGTGCTGGAGAAGACTCCTGCAAGTCCCCTGGACTGCAAGGCGATCCAACCGGTCAGTCCTAGAGGAGATCAACCCTGACTGCTCTTTAGAAGGCCGGATCCTGAAGTGGAAACTCAAGTCCTTTGGCCACCTCATGAGAAGGAAGGACTCCCTGGAGAAGAGCCTGATGCCGGGAAAGATGGAGGGCAAGAGAAGAAGGGGACAATGACAGAGAATGAGGTGGCTGGATGGAGTCCCTGAAGCAGCAGGCGTGAGCTTCAATGGACTCCAGAAGATGGTAGAGGACAGGAAGGCCTGGAGGAACGTGGTCCATGGGGTTGCGATGGGTCGGACACGACTTCGCAACTAACAACAACAACTGCTTTATAATGCCTTGGTAAACATTTCAAATATCGCATCCAGTTTTGGTCGCCACGATATAAAAAAAGATGCTGGTGGTTGGGAAAGAGGGCAAAGAGCAACAAAGATGATCAGGGGGCTGGTGGCCAAAACATTGGATGAGTGGTTGTGGGAACTGGAACTATCCTGGACAGAGGGCTGGACTAGAAGACCTCCAAGGTCCCTTCCACCCCTGTTATTCTTTATTTTGTGGGTATGTCTAGTCTAGGGAAAAGAAGGATTAGCGGGGACATGATAGCTGTCTTCCAACAGGTTTTCCTAACCCAGATGACCTCCGATTGTCGGAAAGCAACTTTACTCCTGTCCCATTTTCACTTCTGATAAACAGGCCTGGCGGGTTTTTCTGCCATCCTCTGCAAACCTTGGAAAACCTGCCGGATCGGAAGTGTGTGTATGTGTGTGTGTGTGTGGGGGGGGGAATTGTGATTGTATGCAAACCACGGCAACCAAAATTTGTAACGTGTCACCCCTGTCTCTGCCAACCCAAAATAGTAGATTGCTACTTTGCTGTAAGGTAGTCCTTGATTTTGCAACCATTGGTTTAGCTAACTATTCAAAGTTACCGTGGCACTGAAAAAGAGGCTTGCGACCGGTCCTCACACTTACGACCATTGCAGCATCGGGGATAGGCAACCTTGGCTCTTTTATGACTCATGGACTTCAACTCCCAGAATTCCTGAGCCAGCGTGGGGGAACTATGGCCCCCTCATGACTTGTGGACTTCAACTCCCAGAATTCCTGAGCCAGCATGGCTCAGCTCGGAAACCTCTCCCTTTCCCCTCAGCATGGCTGGCTCAGGAATTCTGGGAGTTGGTGTCCACCAGTCATAAAAGAGCCAAGGTTGCCCATGGTTACGTGATCAAAATTTGGCTGCTTTGCAAGGTATTTATGATGATGGTTGCAGCATCCTGAGGTCATGTGATCACCATTTGCAACTTTCCGGCAAGCAAACTTAATGGGAGAAGTCGGATCTGCTTAACAATGAGTGATTTGCTTAACGACGGCTGTGATTCACTGAACAACCATGGGGGGAAAAGTTGACTCACTTAACAGCCGCCTTGCTTAGCAGTGGAAATTCTGGAACCACCTGTGGTCGTAAGTCAAGGATTACCCGGTACTTCTTGACCTGTCCTCTGACTTACGACCACAATTGAGTGCAACATTTATGTTGCAAAGTGAGACATTTGTTAAGTGAGTTTTGCCCCATTTTACGACCGTTCTCACCACAGTTGTTAAGTGAATCGCTGCAGTTCTGAAGTTAGCAACACGGTTGTTAAGTGAATCTGGCTTCCCCCATTGATTTTGCTTGTCAGAAGGTTGCAAAAGGGGATCACGTGACCCCAGGACACTGCGACCGTCATAAGTATGAGTCAGTTGCCAAGTGGCTGAATTTTGATCATGTGATCATGGGGATGCTGCAACGGCCGTAAGTATGGAAAACGGTCATAAGTCACTTTTTCCAGTGCTGTTGTAACTTTGAACGGTCACTATATGAACCATCATAAGTTGAGGACGAATTGTAATAACACAGGAGCAAAGGAAGTGCACTCTGCACTTGCTCAGAAGTGCCATGTTTTTTTATTATTCCCATGTCATGGTTCAAAACGGCTAGAAGATCAAGGTTTCAGCAGCTAAACCCCAGTTAATATTAGACCCGGATTGTAGGAAAGTCTGAATGTTGTCACTGCTCCCCCCCCACACACAAATGTTTCCTAGTTTGTTCCTAGCATGATTTCGTGATTGAAGTGCTCCAGGTTCGAATCCTATGCTGAATCAACCAGAGCCCAGCCCTTCTCTACAGGAAGGAGAAGAATGTGTATAAACTATGTTTTAAAAATCTGGTTGTACAAGATTAGAGAGGTTTGATGTCTCAGAACATGACACCACAACGGCTTAGTGTGAGTCTAGGCAAGCAAAAACTCACAAGATTTCCGTTTCACAGGCAAGAAAATGAAAGCCATTTTGCATTTTAGGAACACACAAAAAAATCCAGCCCCTTAAAGAGGAAGGCTGGAGAACAGATGCCTTGTCTAAGAAATAAATCTCATATCTGCCTTCAGGTTTTCTGGGAAGACTCCATAATGCTCTCCCTGCAAGGATATTCATTTAATTATCAACCATCTTTCATGGAAAGATCACCGCAGATGGGGACTGCAGCCAAGAAATTAAAAGACACTTGCTCCTGGGGAGGAAAGCTATGGCAAATCTAGACATCATACTCAAAAGCAGAGACATCACCCTGTCAACAAAAGTACGTATGGTCAAGGCCATGGTTTTCCCAGTTGCAATGTGTTGGACCATAAGAAAGGCTGAGTGCCAAAGAATGGAGGCCTTTGAACTCTGGTGCTGGAGAAGACTCCTGCGAGTCCCCTGGAATGCAAGGCGATCCAGCCGGTCAGTCCTGGAGGAGATCAACCCCGACTGCTCTTTAGAAGGCCGGATCCTGAAGTTGAGACTCAAGTCCTTTGGCCACCTAATGAGAAGGAAGGACTCCCTGGAGAAGAGCCTGATGCTGGGAAAGATGGAGGGCAAGAGAAGAAGGGGACGACAGAGAAGGAGGTGGCTGGATGGAGTCCCTGAAGCAGGAGGCCTGAGCTTCAATGGACTCCAGAAGATGGCAGAGGACAGGAAGGCCTGGAGGAACGTCGTCCATGGGGTCGCGATGGGTCGGACACGACTTCGCAACTAACAACAACAAATCCTGGTTTTATTGGCAGGAAGTCCTTGACTGACAAGTCACATCTGAGCCCAAAATTTCTGTTTGCTAAGCAAAGCAGTTGTTCGGTGATTTTGGCCCTATTTTACAACCTACTTTGCCACCGTTGTTAAGCGAATCACTGCAGTTGTTAAGTTAATGACACGGTTGTTAAATGAATCTCGCTCTCCCACTAACTTTGCTTGTCAAAAGGCGATGGCATGACCCTGGGACACATGTTGGGCATCTGAATTTTTATCATGGGACCATGTGGTCGTTAAGTGTGAAAACTCCTCATAAATCACTTTTTTCGGGGCCGTTGTAACTCCGAGCAGTCAGTAAAGAAACGGCTGCAAGTCGAGAACTTAACCTGTAATTTGCACTCCCTACTTTGTTTTCCAGCAGACCCCCAGATTATCTAACACTGCAACGGACAAACTCTGCACGTGTGCAAAGTGCATTCCCTCCCCCCCCCCCAGATCCCGCCCGCCTGAGCTGACAAAGCTGGCTCTTCTATCCGTTTTGTAACAGGCTGGAAATTCATTCGCAAGAATCTCCCACTTTTTCTGCGCCGGATTCCAGCGGAAATAGGCCGGTCTTGTTTTGCATGGAAAGAAAAACAGGCATCTCGCCCTTACAGGAGGAAACACAAGGCCAGGAGAGAGACGGCCACCACCGTCACTTCCTCCTCGTGGGTCACTTGGGTCAAGCTCAGTCATCATTTGGTGGCCAACCTCAGGATCAGAACGGGATCGACTTGGCCATACAGAGAGGACGGGCCGGGTCTTTCCCTAATGTATGCCCACCTTTGCTTTAAAAAACCCTGCCCCCCTGGCAATCCCAGTTGAGTGGAAAGGGTGGGAAAGGAAGAGAACTCTGTGTATGCTCAGAGGAACGTTTGTTTCATACCCAGGAGAGCTGGGGGACGCTCTTGTCTAGCTTTCCTCTATGCCTGAGTCTAGAACTGTGTTGCCAAACCTCGGCCCCTTTCAGATGGGTGGACTTCAACTCCCACAATTCCCCAGCCAGCTATGGAGTTGAAGTCCGCCCATCTGAAAGGGACCGAGGTTGAGAAACATTGATCTAGACTCGCAGTGTTTCTCAACCTTACAGATGAATGGACTTCAACTCCCAGAATTCCCCAACAAGCCTAGCTAGCTGGGGAATTCTGGGAGTTGAAGTCCACCCATCTTAAAGTGGCCCAGGTTGAGAAACATTGATCTAGAATAGGGGTGTCAAACTGCCGGCAATGGCAAAACAGTCCTGATACGTTGCGTGACGTCACGTGACGTCGCGAGTTTGACATGTCTGATCTCGAGCAGTGTTTCTCAACCTCACAGAAATTCTGGGGGTTGCAGTCCACCCATCTTAAAGTGGCCAAGCTTGAGAAAGCAATGATCTAGATTAATTTGAATGAATCGATGGATCTGTGCTGGATCCCAGACTTTTCCTCGGAAATGATTTGATCGAAGGGAAAACGCCCCTTTACAAGTTGTTAGCAAGCTTCTGGAGGCCACCCCAACATTTCAGGGGACCCCTTCAAGGAACCCCAGGTGGAACGGAGGAATTGGGGGAACTGGGGTTGGGAACAAAGAGAATCTGAGCCACCCAAAGTAGGGGAGCTTCTTTTAAGTTTCCTAGATGTAGGGAAGTCCACAAAGAGGTCCAGAACTTCAAAATTGCCGCTTTTCCCGCGCAATTTGAAAACAGGACTTTGATTAGTCCAGCCAATGTTTTGACGCTTTGGACTGTCCCACCGGTAGCCTTCTCTAGGCAGATGGTTTTACCCGAAAAGAAAGATTGAAAAAAATAAAATAATAGTTCAATAAATAAAAATAAATAAAGATATATATATATATAAATACAGGTAGTCCTCGACTTAAAAGAGTTCAGTGACCGTTCAAAATTACAACTTATGACCCTTTTTCACCTTGACGATGGTTGCAGCATCCCCAGAGTCACGTGATCAAAAATCGGATTCTTAGCAACTGACTCGTATTTATGACGGTGGCGGTCTCCTGTGGTCACGTGATCTCCTGTGGTCACGTGATCAATGGGGAAGCCCACTTAAGAACAGCCGTGATTCTCTTAATCACTGTGGCAAGAAAAGGACGTAAAAGGGAGCAGAATTCACTTAACAATTGTCTCGCTTAGCACCAGAAATGTAGGTCTCCATTGTGGTCATAAATTGAGGACTCCCTGTACTTTGCAACTTTAAGATGTGTGGACTTCAACTCCCAGAATTCCCCAGCGGCCATGCTGTCTGGCTGGGGAATTCTGGGAGTTGAAGTCCACGCATCTTAAAGTTGCAAAGTACAGGGAGTCCTCAACTTACGACCACAATGGAGCCCAATATTTATGTTGCTAAGTAAGACATTTGTTAAGTGAGTTTTACCCCATTTTACGGTCAACTGCGGTC
Organism: Protobothrops mucrosquamatus; assembly: GCF_001527695.2. Lineage (NCBI taxonomy): Eukaryota > Metazoa > Chordata > Lepidosauria > Squamata > Viperidae > Protobothrops > Protobothrops mucrosquamatus. The sequence goes on along the minus strand of NW_015386917.1, from coordinate 80,648 downwards.
ATAAGTTGAGGACTACCTGCAAAAAAATGGCAGGAGCAATCCATGTGGCGTTAAAAAGAGACAATTCAGGGCCAAGTCCGAATTTGGGGGGGCCACCGTTCCGCTCAGCTGTGGGCCCTGCAGCCAGACCCGGGTTCAAATCTGGCCTGACCTCTCCCCAAGACTTACTGTTGTTGGATTTCAAGTCCCGGTGGATGACGGGCACGATGGCGCCGCAGTGAAGGTAGTCCATGCCCTGCGCGATCTGGACGGCCCAGTTGATGAGGATGTGCGGCGGGATGCGGCGTCCGGCCAGCATCCGGCTGAGTGGTCCTCCGGCGGCATACTCCATCACCAAGCACAGGTTGGGCCCCTGCAGGCAGACGGCCTTCAGGACGATGATGTTGGGGTGCTTCAGCATGGCAAAGAGACGGGCTTCCTGGCGCACCCGCTCGGCCGTGGTGCTGATGTCCTCATCCGGGTCCTGGCGGGCCGCCTTGACCGCCACCAACTGCCCCCGCCAGCTGCCCCGGTAGACCTTCCCGAAGCCCCCCACCCCGATCACCTCCTCCAGCGTCAGGTCCCGAAAGTCGGCCTCGGGAGGGTCCCCGGGCCCGGCGTAGGCCCCCGTCTTGGGCGAGACATAGTTGGCCGGGAAGATGCCCACGCGGTCGTGGAGCTTGCCGGCCCACCAGCCTTCGTCCCCGGAGATGGCCGAGTCCCAGGACAGGACCTCCACCAAGTCGCCCTTGCGCAGCGTCAGCTCGTCCGTGCTGGCCGCCTCGTAGTCAAACAACGCCGTCCAGACCGGGTTGGCGTAGGTGGTGGTGGGAGCCCCGGCCCGGGAACCTGGCCCCCATCCGCCCACCAGAGGGGCCTTGCGCAGCATGCTTTTCAGTGGCTCCATGCTGCCCTCCCGGCCTCATCGGGTCCAGGGACATGGACCCCCTCCCCCTGTCGGCCAGCGGAAGGGAGACCACGGGGAGATCTCGGAAGGGCCGGGCGCGGAGCTAGCGCGAGCCCCCTCCCCTCGGGAAGGCGGGTCCACGTCTGCAAGCGGGCCGGGCTCTACATGCCCCCGCAAGGCTTCCCCGGCGCCCGCGGGCGCCGCGCTCTCTTCCTCCTCCGTGGGCGCGGGCGGAGGCCCCGGGCAGAGCTCGCCTTCCGTGCGCGCGGCTGCTTCCTCGTCTCGGCCGGTCCCTCCCCGCGAAGAGTCCCGGCCCCGACCCCGGGGGCTCCCGGAGCCGTCTCCCCCGGAGCCGCCCGGCTGGCAACGGAGGCGATCCCGGTCTGCGAGGCGCCCCGACGGCTCGGCGGCTTCTCGGCCGGCCGCGGAGCGAGCGAGCGGTCCTTTCCTCGGAGCGAGGCGGGCAAGGCAGGGCGAGGGCGGGCCTGCCCGGCTGGGACTGCCCCGGTGGAGGCGGGTCTCCCCGGCTGGCTGGCTGGCTGGCGCTCCCTCTCCGGCGGAAGAAAAGGCGAGGCTGCTCGGCTGGCCCCCGGGCGGGAGACGATGCCTGGCTGCGCGGAAGCCGAGCCGAGCCGAGCCGAGCCCAGCGCCGCCCTGCCAACCCCGGGCAGTGGCGCCAGCCTCCGGGGCGCACAGCGCTCCTCGTCTCTGGAGCGCTGTGCGCGCTGCTTCTCCAGGATCTGGCACTCCGGTTCCCATCAGGTTGGGGGGATGATGGGAACTGGAGTGCCCCTCCTTGCCCTTGTCCTAGGGGGGCTTGCTTCCACCCCGGGAATCTGGAGAGATTGCACAGAAAAAGAAAACCCGCGTTCAAATGAACGTCTGAAAGGTGGCTCTTGGTTTTTGGAGCCGTCGGAGGGCCCTTTTCCCTCCCTCCTCCTTTGCAGAAGGCTTTTCGGCTGATTGTTATCAATAGCAGGAAGATGATTAAAAGATTATTAAAAGGAAGAGCCGAAGATCAGAGTGGCCGTAAATGTTGCGCTGCAACTGGGATGACCCCGGAGCGCAGTCAAGAGCTGAGCTTCCCTTGATGCCCCGGAGCCTTTGAACTCTGGTGCTGGAGAAGACTCCTGCGAGTCCCCTGGACTGCGAGGCGATCCAACCGGTCAGTCCTGGAGGAGATCAACCCTGACTGCTCTAGAAGGCCAGATCCTAAAGTTGAAACTCAAGTACTTTGGCCACCTCATGAGAAGGAAGGACTCCCTGGAGAAGAGCCTAATGCTGGGAAAGATGGAGGGCAAGAGAAGAAGGGGACGACAGAGGATGAGGTGGCTGGATGGAGTCCCTGAAGCAGGAGGCCTGAGCTTCAATGGACTCCAGAAGATGGTAGAGGACAGGAAGGCCTGGAGGAACGTGGTCCATGGGGTCGCGATGGTTTGGACACGACTTCGCAACTAACAACAACAACAGCGGGCGTTCAGAGTATTCCTGCCAGATCCGGGAGCGCATCCAAGCATAAATAGTTTGAAATCTCAAAACCAGGGCTCTTCAAATTGGGCATCTTGAAGACGATGGACTTCAGCTTCCAGAATTCCTTGGACAGCGTGCTCTTAAAGTTGCCACGTTTGGAGACTCCAAGCTCTAAACTAGCTTAGTATCTTGATTGTCCTTGAGTTGGATGCACCGTCGTAAGACTGAGATCAGGTCTTGTATCCTGAAATTGGACCTGGAAACTGACTTTCCCCAAACTTTCCCCAATGTGGTTTTTCTTTCCAGCAACTGATGAAAATGTGGATCTGGGCAGGTTTCTCCTGCCGTCACCCCCTCCTCTCCTTTCTCTGTGATTTGTTATCCTAATACATGGGTCTTCAAACTTGGCCCCTTTATGACTTGTGGACTTGAACTCCCAGAATTCCTCAGCCAGGCACGCATGCCTGGCTGAGGAATTCTGGGAGTTGAAGTCCAAGTCATAAAAGGGCCAAGTTTGAAGATCCCTGTCCTAATATTTACTGTAACTGACGATAATGGGCCACTCAGGGCAAAGATGAAAATAAATCCATCAATCTTTTAATAAAGGAAATAAAGGAGCAAATGACAGTGAAGGGAAAAGAATTGTATTGTTCACATAGTCCTCGTTTAACAACTGGTCGTCTAGCAATCGTTCAAAGTTACAACAGACCTTTCCAGAGCTATTTCTAAACTATTTTTAAAGTTCTGATGGAACTTTATCTCCATCTTTCCCAGCATCAGGCTCTTCTCCACGGAGTCCTTCCTTCTCATTAGGTGGCCAAAGGACTTGAGTTTCATCTTCAGGATCTGGCCTTCTAAAGAGCAGTCGGGGTTGATCTCCTGTAGGACTGACCGGTTGGATCGCCTTGCAGTCCAGTAGCGCCAGAAAGAGTTAGGAAACCAGAAGTTTCCCACTGGTATTTTGCACATCATCATTCTGTTTTGCTGTTTGATGATGCAACAAGTGACAGGTTATTTTGTAAGTATTTAAAAAAAAAAACTAGCTATGGTAAATAAAAATTTCTCATTGGGGATGCAAAATTTGGGACACCCAACAGATGGCAGCAAAGCTTTTTTATATATATTTCTGCCGCCATCTAGTGGTCGTCTTGGAGACTTTTAAACCAACCTGGGGCTTTATCGTAAGTTTGCAATTAATATTAATATCGTATCAGCAAGAACCAAGCTACCGACTCATGACTTGCAAAGCCAGAAATTGAAACTCATTTCTCATTGGCGGACAAGACTGCCTCTCAAAGGGAACGGACCCATAGCAAGTAGTCTAACGCTTAAATGCCCGCCCTTTGGAGTGAAGCTACAAGAGCGATTAACGTCAGAGAATCTGCGCATGCGCATTGTCACGAGGGTCTGCTTTGGAGGATGAAGTCCGTCCTTATCTCGGCAGATCTGGCTCGCATGCGCATTTGGATCCTGGCAGTCATTCGCGCATGCGCACCACCGTTTCCTTTAAACGGCGATAGGAAGCGTGAGGTCTGTTGGGACAGACAGTAGAAACAGTTATCATCTAGAGATAGTAAATTGGAGAGGGTAATTTCATTATCTGGATGGAATGTTTCTGGGTTCTTTTAAAGACTTTGAAATGTTTGTTTTTCCCACTGGCAATTTACATCAAACTTGTGGTGTTGGCTGGGTTACATTTGTAGGAAGAGCATTCATAATCCAACAATGTATTTTTATTTTCCTTCATATTTTTTGCCTGCTTATTCTTTTTCAATATACATGCATATGATTTATATCCTTTCACATATCCTTTGTATGCATTGTTTTGTACTGTCTATAAACACATGAGACATCTTTGTTTTCATAAATTCTATCGGCATACATTTATATTTTTACTTATAAAGTGTAAGATTTTATTCTATGCACAGTGAAATATACATAATATACATAATATGGATACAGTGCACACAATTTTACTTTCTTGTGCACTATTATCTACTCATATTTCTCTATAAATAAACAACTTTATTTCGGTCATTAACCAGCAGAATTTGTTTTCGTTAGCTAACAGACATTTTCTTCCATATAGTTTATCTTCTTTATGTAGTATCCCTATACACATACACAAATACCCTTTTCATATGTAAAACTTATTTATTTTCATTTATAGTAATACTTTTGTACTGTTTTATAATTTCCAGTATATGCAAATATAAACACCTATCTGCTTTCTTACTTTACTTGTATTGATATACCACGTGTGTTTGTGTGTATGTGTGTATGCAGGGCTTTTTTTCTCATAGAACGCCCAGAACGGAGTTCCGGCACCTTTTTTGGATGGAACCTTGTAGGGTAGGCAAGGCGGGTTGTATGATGTGTGTGAGTTCCGGCACCTTTTTTTTTTTTTTAGAAAAACAGCACTGTGTGTGTATGTGTGTGCATACATAAACATATACTATATAGTATATAGTATATATAGTACTTGTATACACACATACATATACTTACAGGTAGTCCTTGACTTATGACCACAATTGAGCCCAGAATTTATGATGCTAAGTTTGTTAAGTGAGCTTTGCCCCATTTTACAACGTTTCTTGCCAGGGTTATTAAGTGAATCACTGCAGTTGTCAAATTAATAAGCCGGTTGTTAAGCAAATCTGGCCTCCCCCATTGAATTTCCTTGTCAGAAAGTCGCAAAAGGGGATCACGTGACTCCGGGCCACTGTGACTGTCGTAATTGTGAGTCAGTTGGCAAGCAACCCTCACTTGACCACGGGGGATGCTGCCTGCCATGGTCATAAGTGTGAAAAATGGTCATCAGTCCCTTTTTTCAGTGCCGTTGTAACTTTGAACGGTCACTAAATGAACTGTTTGTAAGTCGAGGACTACCTGTACTTCATATATAAATATGGAGAAAGAGAGAGAGCGCATATATGTAGGTATAAAGTTCTTTTTTTCTTCATTTCTGCCTCCAGCGTATTGCAAATTGCTTAATTGGGATGGCGTGTTTGGTGTTAATTAGGGGGGGGGACAATTAAAAACTCGGATCCCCCTCTTCCCGTTTCTCTTCCCGTCTCTGCCCCCTCTGACTTTCATAGCTCTACGTGGCCCCCGCCAACCAGCTCGGACGTGAGAGGACTCCGCATGCGCAGTGCCGCCGCTTCTCCTGCAGCTGCTCGGGCGCTTCTTCCGGCCTCCCCAATCCCTGATGAGGTTCAAGCGCCGGGAGTCCCCCTCGGCTCCTTAGGCCGAGCGGGGCTGACCCTTGACCCCGGAAGTGAACAAGACCTGGACTCGTTTGACCTGCGGGGCGCGCAGGGGGCCGGGGTGTTAGGGATTAATGCTGCCCCCCCGTTTCCCCAGGGGAGCCCCGGGAATTGGAAGCGGACCCTCCTCCCCGCGCCCCCTTCGCCTTTAGCAGCCCAATCCTGGGAGGGGCTCCCATGGCCCAGGGGTGGAGGGGCCTCCCCCTCTAGGCAGCCTTGGGGGGCTCTGGTCACCCCTGCTGCCCCGGAGCTCCTTTGGGGGGGCGGCCTCCCCTCCCAGCGGGATCCCCAGCCCTCGGGTGGCTACCCCTGGGTCCTCCTCGGGGCGCCCCCATGGCCTGAGGGGCGGGGCTGAAGAGGAGGAGCAGCCAGAAAGGGGGGGTGACCCCAGTGGTGGGGGTGGCCCTTTAGAGCCGCCTGCCAGCCCTGCAGGGTCGGCCCAGGCGGCTGGTGAGCCATTGGCAGCCCAGGAAGGGCCGGTGGGCTCTCCCAGCCGGGACTCGAGAGGGGCAGAGGCGGGTTCTGGATTCCCCAGCCCTTCCAGATCATGGAACTCAAGCTGCCTTAATGAAGGCCCCTGGGAGCTCCAGCTGGGCAGTGGTGTTCCCTCTGGAGGAGGACGGCGAGGGAGAGGAGGAAGACGACGGAGAGGAGGAAGAAGAGGCGGCCCCACCGTGGATATGGGGTCGCAGGTCCTCCAGATCTTACGCCAGGGCGTCTGGGCTTCGCTGACCGGCGGCTGGTTCTTCGACCCGCATCAAAGCACTTTCTCCAACTGCTTTCACCTCTACACCTGGATCTTTCTGCTCGTCCTCCCTTTCCTGCTGTACATGGTGAGTCATAAGCCTGGCTAGGTTGGGAAAATCTGGGCTAATTTCCTCCTCCGCTGGTTAATTTCTGGACTCGCTTGCTGGAAGATGTGCAGGTGGTCCTCGGCGTACGACCAACATTGAGCCCAAGACGTCTGTCGCTGAGCGAGACATTAATTAAGCGAGTCTTGCCTCGCTTGATGGCCATCCTTGCCACCGTTGCTAAGGGAGTCGCTCTCAGTGGTTGAGTCAGTCAAAATTTTGCTTGTTAAATGAAACGTGTGTTAAGTGAGTTTTGCTCCGTTTTACGACCTTTCTTGCCACCGTTGTTAAGTGAATCATTCCAGGGGTTTAGTTAGTAACACCGTTGTTAAGTGAAACTGGCTTCCCCCTTGACTTTGCTTGTCAGAAGGTCGCAAAAGGGGATCACGTGATCCCGGGTTAAGGGAATCCCCGCAGTTGTCTAGTTTGTCACACGGTTGTTTAGTGAATCTGACTTCCCAGTTGACTCGGCTTGTCGGAAGGTCGCAAAAGGGGGATCACAGGACACCAGGACACTGCAACCGTCATAAGTGTGAATCGGTGGCCAAGTGTCTGAATTTTGATCACGTGACCCTGGGGATGCTGCAATGTTTGTAAGTGTGCAAAACAGTTGTAAGTCACTTTTTTCAATGCCGGTCACTAAAAGAACTGTTGTAAGTAGAAGACTACCTCCACTTCCTTCCAAACTTCCTGAAATGCCTCTCCTCTCCTCTTTAGCTTCCTGTTTTTCCCCCCTTCCTTCAAGACACATAAAAACGAAGGTTAGGCTCCCGTCTGATTTTAGCCAGTGCTTAGAAAGGATGCTGGTCTGTCTAATCCAGCCTAGCTTCTTGCTCTGATGGGGCTACCCTCAGTTTTCCAATTGATATGGTGGTTTACTCAACCCTTCACATGCTTTACCTATCATTTCCTCAGAGGGATTATTCGCCCTCAGCACTTCCTACATAGCCAAGAACATTCCTGGTTCTGGGAGATGATTACCCAGTTACATTTCCTAAATTGACGCAATGCTCGGTGTTGGGTGTAGCTTCTTGGAAAATGCAATTTGGCTGATACCTGCCATGACACGAGGGCAGCGTGGAGGGAAAGAGAAGAGGTGAAGGGGTCCACAGAATCCACACTTAGCAATCCTTCAGTCAGAAATAATGACATTTACTATATATGGAGGGTCACAATAGTAACAGTTTAACAACCGTCTATTCTGAGCCTCCTGTCTGGTTGGTGCCCAGAATATCGGAATTCCCGAAAACCATCCTGTTGAACGAGGGCGAAAATAAACTGCAGATAATTTAAGTGCATTAAGGAATCAATAAGGATGCTATAAAGATTCTGAAGGTTGGATTCTTATATCAATTAGTTGCGATGATGGTTCAGAGTTTTGCTTTCGGAGCCTGGATTAAAGCTGCATTGCTTTTCCAAAATAAGAAGCCGGAACAGGGCAATTATAAAACTTAGGTTGAATTTCAAAACAAGCAAGACAGCAGTTGAGCGCCCCGGATTTTGGTTACCTGGTTAACGCACGTTGCTGAGTATATAAAGTTTTCTTTCTGGGGACCCAAAGCTCCGTTCTTCCTCGCAGTTCTGAAGGGGGGCTGGATCCAACGTGGGTACCTTCCAGATGCGTGGAATTCTATTCCCAGATTTCCCCAGGACCATTGCTGGAATCAATTTATTGCAAATACGTCAAGTGATGTCTGCTGACCTGGGGTAGGAAGCAGATTAGAAAAAGGTTTTGGAAAAGAATCACTCTGAAAGCAGGAGCCAACGTGTGGTGTTGTTGTTGTTATAGAGCCAGTTTGGTGTAGAAGTGAAGGTGCTGGCCTAGAAACCAGGAGATGGTGAGTTCTAGTCCTACCTTAGGATGAAAGCTGCCAGGGTGATTTTGGTCCAATCAGCAGGAGACAGTGAATTCTAATACATTAAAGCCGACTGGGTGACTTTGGGCCAATCACCAGGAGATGGTGAGTTCTAGTCCTGCCTTAGGCATGAAAGCCAGCTGGGTGACTTTGGGCCAATCACCAGGAGATGGTGAGTTCTAGTCCCACCATAGGTATGAAAACTGGCTGGGTGACTTTGGCCAATCACCAGGAGACAGTGAGTTCTAGTCCTGCCTTAGGCATGAAAGCCGGCTGGGTGACTTTGGGCCAATCACCAGGAGACAGTGACTTCTAGTGCTGCCTTGTATGAAAGCTGGCTGGGTGACTTTGGCCAATCACCAGGAGACGGTGAGTTCTAGTCCTGCCTTAGGCATGAAAGCCGGCTGGGTGACTTTGGGCCAATCACCAGGAGTCGGTGAGTTCTAGTCCCACCATAGGTATGAAAGCTGGCTGGGTGACTTTGGCCAATCACCAGGAGACAGTGACTTCTAGTGCTGCCTTGTATGAAAGCTGCCTGGGTGACTTTGGGCCAATCACCGGGAGTCGGTGAGTTCTAGTCCCACCTTAGGCATGAAAGCCAGCTGGGTGACTTTGAGGCAATCACTCTCCTCCTGACCAGCCCACCTCACAGGGTTGTTGTTGTTGTTGGGAAAATAGGAAAAGGAAGAAGTGTTAGGTTTGCCCGCTGTCTTGAGTTAAGCAGAGGCAGGATGAACATCGAGTAAATAAAAATAAATAAGTTGAAACACACGGTTTTGTAGGGAAACAAGCCGAGGGCCGAATCTCGATAATTTAACTAGGTGAGTGAGCGTGTCAAGAGTGCGAACACTGCAAGGCTTGAGTCAATCTCTTCTGCATTTAAGAAAATATTTTCTTTCAAGGGAAATAACAACAGTCCTCTTCAAACAAACAACAGTGTGTGGAAAGAAGCTGCACTGGGGAAAGTTGAAACTTGTTCCCTCTTGTTCCAAAATGCAAGACGCGGAACGGTGGGTTTTAGTTACAGGAAGCCGATTTCAACTGAATGATGGGGGGGGGGGGGAAATCCACTTCAGGATAATAAAGAGGAATTGGTGGCCCACAGGAGTGGCAGCTTCCCCTTTAGATACAGGTCGTCCTCATCCTACGACTACAATTGAGGCCAACGTTTCCGTTGTTAAGTGAGACGTTTGTTAAATGAGATCCCCCCCCCATTTTATAACCATTCTTGTTGTGTTCTCCACCACAGTTTTTAAGTTAGTAGCAAGGTTATTAAGCGAATCTGGCTTCCCCCGTTGACTTTGCTTGTCAGAAGATCGCAAAAGGGGATCACGTGACCCCGGGCACTGCAAACCATCATAAATACGAGTCAGTTGCCGAGCGTGTGAGTTTTGATCACGCGACCGTGGGGAGGCTGCGTCGGTCGTCGGCGTGAGAAACAGCCACTTTTTCCAGTGCCGTTGCAACTCCGAATAGCCATTCAGTGAATTGCCGTAAAGCGAGGACTACCTGTATTTTTAAGCCAGAGTTGGACAGACAGTTTTGAGGATTGCTTTGGATTTGCAATCCTGCCCAGACAAAGAAGTGAGATTCTGCAACCTGAATGGCCTTTTCTTCCAGCTCTGTGGTTTTTTTGAATTTTTAAAAATAACACTGCCGGCCAGTCCCGTTGCGGTATTCATGAAAGGATTAAAGCAGTCAAAACAAACGGCCTGTTTCCCAGGAGCTGCGCGTTGAGTAAAAATGTCCTTCGCGGAGTTGCAAAGCCAGGAAAAATGTCTAGGAAATAAGAGTGAAAGAGAAGGGACAAGGTCAAGTCAGGAATCTAATCTTTAATCTGAAATCCAATTTCTCAGAGTGGCCCAGAGAGGAGTAGGAATTTATTACGGTATTATTAATAATACTGCCTATCATTTCCTCTTAACAAAGTCCTTGATTCACAACCACGATTGAGCCCCAATTTTTTGCTAAGTGAGACAGTTGTTCAATGAATTTGAGCCTGTTTTACGACCTTTCTTCTCACAGGTAACCACTGTAGATAATAATAGTAGTAGTAGTAGTAGTAGTAGTAGTAGTAGTAATAATAATATAAAGTTGGAAGGGACCTTGGAGGTCATCTAGTCCAACCTCCTGCTCAGGCAGGAAACCCTATACCATTTCAGACAAATGGCTGTTGTTGTTAAGTTAATAATACGGTTGTGAGGTAAATCTGCCTTCCCCACTGACGTTGCTTGTCAGAAAGCCGCAAAAGGGGATCACAACCATCTGTATGACACAGTGCTGTTTTCAGTGCCGTTGTAACTTCATATGGTCGCTAAATGAACTGTTGTAAGTCAGGGACTACCTGTATTTCTCCATCTTTCAAGATTTAAGGTAGCTGGACTTTCAACTGCCATGATTCCCCCAGCCAGCCGTGCTATCTCGAAGTTGCTACGGGTAAGACACGCTGCCTAAATCAGTTTTCTATTTTAAGAGGAACGTTTAATTTAAATATCAACGCAAAATTAAAGCTGGGAAAATTCATAAGGTTATTGGTGGTCCAAAAGGTGGAATGTTAAAATAAGTAAGGCATATAAAATTATTGATAAATGTAAGAAAGCTATTAAGTAGCTGATTAGTGACCAAAGTTAAAACAGTACCCAAAAAAACACGACTGTTTTTCACACTTACAGGTGTGTGTTGCAGCCTCCCCCATGGTCACGTGATCAAAATTTGAGCGCGTGGCAACTGGCTTCTATTTACGACGGTTGCCGTATCTCGGGGTTGTGTCACCTTTTGTGACCTTGTGACAAAGCAAGGCCAAGGGGTCATGTGACCCTACATATAACTTTCCCAAGCCAGCGGCCAACAAGCAAAGTCAAGGGGGGGGGAAGCCCCATTCAGTGAACAACGGTGTGATCTGCTTAACGACCGTGGCAAGCAAGGTCGCAAAACGGAGCCAAACTCGCTTTGCAACAATTTTGGGCACCATCGTGGCCGTACGTCGAAGACTCCTTGTACAACCCAGAGATTTTTCTGGATGTTTTCCAGCTTCGGGTTTTGGGGTGGTTTTTTGTTTTTTGTTTGCAGCCCACGACTTGTGACATTGCAGCCCAGTGTATAGCTGTGTTGGCAGCACCACGTCACTCACACACCTATTTTAGGGTAAGAGCTGTGAAACATGCAGAGATACACCTCACCTCCTGTCTCTCCAGCGGGGAGACTCAAATCCTCCGTTGGAGCTGTTCTCCCACGTCCCGTCTAGCCCTTCTTTGCATTGGTCCTTACAATCAAACCTTTAGACCAGGGGTCTTCATACTTGGCCCTCTTATGACTTGTGGACTTCAACTCCCAGAATTCCTCAGCCAGGCACGTGGAGGTAGACTAGAATACAGTATAACAAGAGTTGGAAGGGAAATCAATAACAAAATCATTCATATATATCTCAGGTTACATCAATAACATTCCCTCACTGTTTCCCACAAATATTATATCATATTCATGTTAATAAGGCTCAATCAATCAGTACATTTATCAACAGTATTTTACTTATATATATCCAAGTCCTATTTAGAGGTTTTATTTAATTCCAATATATTCCAATATAATTGGAATATAATTCCAATATATTCCAATTTAGCCTTTTATAACCAAGTTTAAACTTCGGATAACCTTGATTTCCCTCATTTCATTACAATATAATTAACAAAACTAAAATACACATATTATTCCAAAAATTACCTTCTTTATAGACAAATATATTCTAATTCTCATTCTAATAACTTGTCCTTTAATAACAAAATATCTTTCATTATCACAAATCTATTTCCATAGAACAATTAAAGTTATAGTCGAACAGTTAATTTTAACTCCCATTATAAATCTTTAAGTGCTAAATATAAAAAAAAACATTATCTCTAAAAAGCTGCTTTACCCATTAAGTAGATTTCTAAATCCCATTTTTAAATCTGACTCTGGCTTTCCTTTTGTGCCAAATAGTTTTCCATGCCAGTCGCTCTAAAACCTCGAATGTATCTCCCTGCATTCCTACACCTGTTGTTTGAATCAAGGGAGAACGTCCAGTTATCAGTCTTTCAAAAGAACTGGCCCCTTTGTAATTGTTAAGATATTGCCCTAATAATTCAAATCTCCATGTTTGGTTTAAGGTATTTATAGTCAATTCAGTAGTCTGGTCCTCTTCTTGCGATTTCATCTGAGTAGAATAGAGAGTCATATCCGGTGTTGTTTGATTATCTAAAATGTCTAAGTTCTCTGCTTTTGGAGTTACAGGTGCTGTAATTAAAGTCATGGAGAATGTGATTTATGACTGTTAATTGGAGGAGGGAATTGTGCTTTGATACTGTGTGCTCAGGAGAGGGGAATTCAGTGTTTGGCTTCGATTATGTACGTGCCCACGCTATGCGTCTCGAATAAAGATTCTTTAAGGTTAACAATGCCTCGAAGTTCTTTGAGGCGTTTCATCTGTCGGAACCCTGACATTAATCTTTGAGACGAGCACTGACCATGATCATGACATTAGACAAGGATGGGCGTCGTTTTTTCACAGGTGTCCCAGTCCGGTGTCACGGATGCCGAGGTCAAAGAGGTGTGTTTGCTGGGTGTAAGACCCCCCCTATTCACTTTGTGACCTTCTCCTTTGGCAGGTGATGCCCCCCAGCATCATGGTGGCGGGAATTTACTGCACCGTGGTGGCCGTCTTTTTCACCACGGTCAAAACCGTCAACTACCGTCTCCACACCATGTTTGACCAAGGGGAGATAGTGGAAAAAAACTCCATCCTGGTAGAATCTGGCAAGGCCGACGAGAGAGACACTGCGGAGGACGACAATATGACCAGGTGAGCGAAGGGCAGCAGGAACAGGCAGTCCTTAACTGACAACGCTTCCATTTAGTGACCGATGGACAGCTTCGCCAGAAAGAAAATGAGTCCTTCAAATGCATGAGATAGCAATAGCAATACCTCTTATTCAGGCAGTCCTCGGTTTACAACAACAACAACAACAATAATAATAACAACAACAGAGTTGGAAGGGACCTCGGAGGTCATCTAGTCCAACCCCCTGCTCAGGCAGGAAACCCTGTACCATTTCGGACAAGTGGCTGTCCAGTCTCTTCTTAAAAACTTCCAGTGTTGGAGCATTCACCGCTTCTGGAGGCAGGCTGTTCCACTGGTTAATTGTCCTCACTGTCAGGAAGTTTCTCAGTGCATTTAGTGACCGAAGTTACAACAGCACTGGGGGGAAAAGGTGACCTATGATCCCTTTTTCACACTTACGACCGTTGCAGCATCCCCATGGCCGGGTTCAAAATTCGGACGCTTGGCACCTGACTCATCTTTATGACGGTTGCAGTTATCTCCCGGAGGGGGTGTCACGTGATCCCCTTTGACGACCTTCTGATCATGCAAAGTCAACGGGGGAAGCCGAATTCACTTAACAACCATGTGACTAACTGAACAACTGCAGGGATTCACTTAACAACTTGTGGTGAGAAAGGTCGTAAGATGGGGCAAACGTCCCATCACTTGACAGGCGTTTCGCTTAGCGACAGAAATTTTGGGCTCAATTGCGGTCGTAAGTCGAGGACTCCCTGCGTGAGGCTAAAAGTCGGCAGCCAAAGAAGGATAGAAAAACAGCCATCCCAAGCTTTAGGGATGGACAAAGGGCTCCTAAGGATCTGAACAGCCAGATGCAGGGGTAGGCAACCTTGGCTCTTTTATGACTGGTGGACTTCAACTCCCAGAATTCCTGAGCCAGCCATGCTGAGGGGAAAGGGAGAGGTTTCCAAGCTGAGCCAGGCTGGCTCAGGAATTCTGGGAGTTGAAGTCCACGAGTCATGAGGGGGCCATAGTTCCCCCACGCTGGCTCAGGACTTCTGGGAGTTGAAGTCCACGAGTCATAAAAGAGCCAAGGTGGCCTACCCCTGCTCTAGAGAAAAGGACTGGGGGGGACATGATAGCAGTGTTCCAGTACTTGGGGGGCTGCCGCAAAGAAGGGGGGGCAACCTATTTTCCAAAGCGCCTGAAGGCAGGACAAGAAACAACGGTTGGAAACTGATCAAGGAGAGAAGCAACCTAGCACTAAGGAGAAACTTCCTCACAGCGAGGACAATTAACCAGTGGAACAGCTTGCCACCAGAAGTTGTGGGTGCTCCATCACTGGAAGCTTTTAAGAAGAGACCGGACAGCCATTTGTCTGAAATGGGTACAGGGTCTCCTTCTGGAGCAGGGGGTTGGGCTAGAAGACCTCCAAGGCCCCTTCCAGCTCTGTTCTGATTGATTGATTTCCTCTGCCTCCTCTTTTTCTCTGCAGGGATCCCGGAGGAGTCGAGATGACCGTTTTCCGTAAAGTAAGCTCCACTCCGCCGGTGAGGTGCAGTTCGCAGCATTCGGTCTTCGGCTTCAACCAAGTCATGGTAAGGGGGAGAAAGTTCGGGTCGAAGGGCTCAGCCTGCCCCGCAGTCCATTTCGTTGCTCTTCAGGATAGTTTGATTCTGCAGGTTGTCTTCAACATATGGCCACAACTGACCCCGAAATTCGTGTGGCTAAGTGAGACACTTGCTAAGGGAGCTTTGTCCCATTTTTAAGACTTTTCTTCCCACAGTTGGTAAGTTAGCAACACGATTGTTAAGCGAATCTGGCTTCCCCATTGACTTTGCTTGTCAGAAGGTCGCAAAAGGCGAATCCTGTGACATACACAGGCCGAGCGTCTGAATTTTGATCATGGCCATGCGCATGCTGCAGTGGTCCTCAAGATGAGTCAGTTGTCCAGAATCCGATGTTTGATCACGTGATTATGCAGATCCTGCCACCGGCGTAGGTGTGAAAAACGGTCACAAGTCACAGACCGGTACTTGTCTGTGGCCCAGGGGTTGGGGACCTTTGGCTAAGGGGGTTTGTGTGTTGTACGAACACAACTCTTGGGGGGGTGGACTAGATGACCTACAAGGTCCCTTCCAACTATTCTATTCTAATCTATTCTAATCTATTCTATTCTATTAATTTAAATTCTATTCTATTCTATTCTAATTTAAATTCTATTCTATTTCTATTCTATTATATTCTAATTTCTATTCTATTCTATTCTATTAATTTAAATTCTATTCTATTCTATTCTAATTTAAATTCTATTCTATTTCTATTCTATTCTATTCTAATTTCTATTCTATTCTATTAATTTAAATTCTATTTCTATTCTAAATTCTATTCTATTCTAAATTCTATTCTATTCTATTCTAATTTAAGTTCTATTCTATTTCTATTCTATTCTATTCTAATTTCTATTCTATTCTATTCTTCATAAACTTGGCTTTTCTGAAGTGACATTAAACCTGGATGCAGAGGATTCAAAGATCTTATTTATACATCAAATAAAAAACTCACTGCTCATTTGGGATGGGCAGTACAGAAATTTAATAAAGCAATAAAACAAATGAAAATAAATAAATAAATATAACAAGCTCCTTCCTTCTTCTACGGACTTTGGTTCTGCCCAGCTTGGCATTTTTTTGAGCTATTTTGCAACAGGCTGTGTCGGTCACGGGTGTCCATCCATGGCAACCTCAGGACAAAGCAGTTGAGGTCTGATTTGTTCCTCTTTTTATGCCTTCCAGGATCTGCTGCCCCACTTGGAAGACGGAGGCCCCATCCGAGGTAAGCAGTGGAGAAAGGCGGGGGCCACAGTGCCCCCCCTCCTCGGTTGAGCCTGGGTCAAACCAGTTAGGAAGGGAGCTATAAAAACAAAACAAGGGCCACCCTGTACAAGTGCCTTTGCGGGATGCTGACGTGCATTTCAGGACAGGTAGTTTACCTGTGCCTCTGCCCCCCCTCCCCACGACCATTTCCAGATGGATGCTCTCTGTGTCCTTAGGACGTACGTTGTCCACGCTGCTAACATCGGATGTTTTTGCTTTGACAACAGTTGGAGATGCAACCATTTTCTTCCTGTGTTTTACTTTTAGAGTTAGAGTTAGAGTTAGATCAGTGGTTCTCAACCTTTTTAATGCTGCGACCCCAACCGGTCATAAGTCGAGGACTAAACCGGTCGTAAGTCGAGGACTAAACCGGTCGTAAGTCGAGGACTAAACCGGTCGTAAGTCGAGGACTACCCAACCGGTCGTAAGTTGAGGACTTTCCCTGCCCGGGAGCACCGCGCATGCGTGGTTCCGCCCCCTCCACCGGCCGAGGCGTAGCTGGCAAGTGGCAGAGACGGAGCAGGCCGACCACCAGCTGGCCCAGCCCAAGGGAGGTAAGGCACCCGCCAGAAAAGGGGGAAAAAATGGCGGACAAAAAAATGGCGTACAGCCTTGCTTGGCGACCCCCATGAAATGGTCGATCGACCCCAAATGGGGTCCCGACCCACAGGTTGAGAACCACTGAGTTAGATGGTGCTGGGGAGAGGAAGGAGCATGAGAGTTCAGCTAGACATAACAATACTGGACCTAGTGTGAGAACCAAGGTTATTGAAATAAGAGATGATAAGAATTGGCGGGCTGGAGAACTGGAGGGAGAGCCCGCATTTCAAGCTAATTGGGGAATGTGATTTATGACTGTTAATTAGAGGAGGGAATTGCGCTTTGATACTATGTGCGCAGGGGAGGGGAATCCAGTTTTTGGCTTCGATTATGGAGTGCCGATATTATGCTACTCAAAATAAAGATTCATTAAGGTAAACAATGCCTCAAAGTTCTTCTGAAGAGTTTCATCTGTTGGAACCACGACAGCACGGCCACAATTGAGCCCAAAATTTCCATTGCCAAGCACAACAGTTGGTCAATGAATTTTGCCCCGTTTTATGACCTTTTTTGGCCATTCGTTGTTAAGCGAATCACTGCCGTTCGGTGAATCCAGCAGTCATTAAACGAATCTGGCTTTCCCCATGGACTTTGCTTTCGGAAGCCGGCTGGGAAGATTGCGACTGGAGATCACATGATCCTGGGACGCTGCGACGGTCCTCATCTTATGACCGAAATTGAGCCCGAATTTAACAATGTGGCCAAAAAAAGATTGTAAAATCGGGGGGTAACTCACTTAACGACCGCCTTGCTTAGCAATGGAAATGCAGTGGTCCCGGCTGAGGAGGGGAGATAGAGGAAGAATGGAGAGGGACAAAGTCTCCATCCAGGTCTTTTCCCGCAGACATCAAGGAGCTCGTCCGGGAGCAGGGAAGCAACAATGTCATTGTGACTGCCGCTGACCGGGACATGCTTCAGAGCTGCTCCCCGGAAAGTCAGGGTGAGTTCTCACGTCTTGGACGCGGGTTTGAAAAAGGAAGGAGCCTCAGCAAGGTGGGGGAAAATGGATCAAAAGATAGAGGAAAGCCAGTTTGGTCTAGTGTGAATTCACCAGGAGACTAGAAACCAGGAGACGGTGAGTTCTAGTCCCGCCTTAGCCATGAAAGCCAGCTGGGTGACTTTGGGCCAATCACCAGGAGACGGTGAGTTCTAGTCCCGCCTTAGCCATGAAAGCCAGCTGGGTGACTTTGGGCCAATCACCAGGAGACGGTGAGTTCTAGTCCCGCCCTTAGGCATGAAAGCCAGCTGGGTGACTTTGGGCCAATCACCAGGAGACGGTGAGTTCTAGTCTGGCCTTAGGCGTGAAAGCCAGCTGGGTGACTTTGCACCAGTCACTCTCAGCCCAACCCACCTCACAGGGCTGTTGTGGGGAAAACAGGAGGAGAAAGGACTATTTAGGTCTGTTTGCCCTTAATCAGTTGAATGAAACTAACGAAAGGAGGATAAAAATCAGATAAATAAAATTGGCTTCTCCCACTCCTATGTTGGATTTCACGGACTGGGCCCCCCTTCACAAAGGCCTTTTTTTGGGGGGGAAACGGGACCCTAACTTGTGTCTTCTCTCTCTAGCCGAACCTCCAGCGCCCTCTGCAGACTCGGAAGGCCCGAAGACCGGCCTGCTTCCGATGCCCAAAGGGGACCCCCCCGCCAGCCTCAGGAAGCAGCCCCCGTCCCTCCCCATCCAGACCTCCCTCCAGAGCACCGATTCCTCCGAACAGTCCCCCCCGGGCAGGGAAGGGGCACAGGCTCCCCATTGGACCCCCAGCGAGTCGGAGAGCGTGGGGGACACCCCGCTCAGCCCTCTGCTCAAGGGCACCTTAAGCGAGGAGCTTAGCCACAGTTTCCTCAGCCTGGCCCTGCCGGAGTCCAGCAGCCACGGCCGGCGGGAGAAGCACCACTCCGGGGCCGAGTACCAGCCGCTGGAGCCCCGGCCCGACGGCCCCCGCCCGGCCGGCTCGTCCGACAGCTGCTTCAGCGGCACCGACAAGGAGACCCCCAGCACCCTGAGCAGCTACCGCAGCGAGAAAACCAACTCCACCCACTTGGACAGCCCCTCCTTGGGGGCCGGCCCCGAAGAGGGGGTCCCCGGGGAGGAGGCCGGGCCCTCCTCGCCTCCCCCAGCCGACGGGGGCAGCGACACGGACGCCCTGTCCGACAGCGAGCTGCTTCGCTCGCCCGAGCTGGCTTTCCTGGGGGAGCTCAGCTTTGACACCCAGAACACGTTCAACTCCCTGGAGACGGTCAAAGGGGACGGCGAGGTGTGGGGCGCCCCCAAGCCGGAGCAAGTGGTCCGGCCGAAGGATTTGGGGCTGAAGAGCCGGCCTCGCCTCTCTCGGAAGCACGGCAGCAGCTACCTGCCCATGCGCACCCTCCTGGACAGCAAGGCCTACACCGAAGGGTTCTTCGCCGACGAGGATTCCAGCGACTGCAGCGATCTGAGCCGGGCCTCGAGTCTACACTCGCAACACAACTACAGCTCGGACAGCTCTTCCAGCACCTCCTGCTACTCCCCCGAGCGCCACGCCCCGGCCCAGCACGGCGGCAGGCACGGGGTCCCCTTGGCCGAGACCAAGCCCCCGCCTCCGCCGGACAGCTGCGCGCTGCCCCCCAAGCCCTCCCATTACGCCCAGCGCACCGGGAGCACCACCAGCGCCAAGACCCACGCCAGGGTGCTCAGCATGGACGGCAGCAGCCAGCTGGCCGACGGGAAGCCTCCGGGCGCCCTCACCGTCTCCAAGTCGGACTTGGAAGCCCACGCGGGGAAGCTGGCCGGGGAGCAGGAGCTGGGCAGCACCGTGCGCAGCCAGTCAGCCAACCAGCCCGGCTGGCGGGGGGAGCTGCAGGCCGAGGGAGCCATCGGAGGAGGTAAGGCTCCTGAATGGGACGGCGCTCCCGACAGAGGAGAATGTAGCTCTGGGTGGAAATGTGGGGGGCAGGGGGTCCTTGGGGTGAGTATCTGGATTGGGCTGTTTTCCTGCAAATGTTTCGTCACCCAAGTAGGGAAGATCATCGGTGCTGGAAGGTAGAGGGGTTTGGGGAAAGGAGGAGGAGGAGGAGGAGGAGGAGGAGGAGGAGGAGGAGGATCAATGCTGGAAGGGAGAGGGGTTTGTAGGGAGGAGGAAGAGAAGGAGATGGATCAATGCTGGAAAGGAGAGGGGTTTGGGGAAAGGAGGAGGAGGAGGAGGAGGAGGAGATGGATCAATGCTGGAAAGGAGAGGGGTTTGGAGGGAGGAGGAAGAAGAGGAGAAGGAGGAGCTGGATCAGGGCTGGAAGGAAGTGGGGTTTGAAGGGAGGAAGAGGAGGAGGAGGAGGAGGAGATGGATCAATGCTGGAAGGGAGAGGGGTTTGCTCCCTATTTACCAGTATTTACTACTAGTTTGCCCTACCAGTGTTCTTGGTGCTTCCTTGATCAGGCTGTTATTTAACCTGTGATTGTTGGTCTGACGAGCTGGGAGTTCCTTGATTGGAACACTCTTTCTTTGCTTCTTCATTCTTGACGTAATGTTAACATCGGCAATGTTAACGTCGGCGTTAATCTCTACTCGTCTGAGTGTGGATTGCCGGCCAGGACCAAAACCCTGACGAGGTTACCTACTTCGGTAACGAAACGTCTGCCAGGAAACCACCAAGCTCAGAGAGCCCCCCCCCACCGCAAGCCCAGGGCGTCAAGCTCAGCTGCTCAGGGCAGAACGCTTGCGCCCAGTTGTCCCTCAACAGCGCGCACCCTTCGCACCCACTCGGCCTCTGCCTTTTCTCTGCCAGCTGCCGTCGGGGAGGACCTGCCCAAGTCGGAGCAGTCCAGCAACATCAAGCGCGTGCAGGCGATGCGCCGGAGGCACAACGCCGGCAGCAACCCCACCCCTCCGTCCTCCGTCATGGGGTCCCCCCCGAGGTAAGCCCCTCTGCAGATGACTTTTGTGCCGCCCCCCGTCCCCCGCGGCGGCGGCGGCTGCCGTCTGGCCTCTCACCTCTGGCCCTTTCTGCAGTTTGCAGGACCTCCAGCGGGGCCGAGCGTCCTCCCACTCCCGGGCGCTCACCCTGCCCTCGGCCCTCCAGTTCGCCAGCTCGCTGCTGCTGCCCCGGGGCGCCATCCACGAAGCCTGCAACTTCGACGACACGTCGGACGGGGCGGTCCACTACTTCTACGACGAGAGCGGTGGGTGGGGCCCCTTGGGCGGGAGGAGGGGACCCTTGCAGGGCCGTGAACTATCCCAATTGGGCAGCTTTTAAGACTTAAAGGCCTGGCTGGCCGAGGAATTCTGGGAGTTGAAGTCCTCGGCGCTTCACGTTACCCACTTTGGAGACCCCTGGACTAGACGTTCCCCAGTTCCTACCATACACTTTAGCCTCCAGACTCCTTAGCATCATAAAACAGGCAGACAGCTGGTCATTTGCCTTCTTTTAGAGCAGGGGTCTTGAAACTTGGCCCTTTTATGACTTGGGGACTTCAACTGCCAGAATTCCTCAGCCAGGCACGCGTGCCTGGCTGAGGAATTCTGGCAGTTGAAGTCCCCAAGTCATAAAAGGGCCAAGTTTCAAGACCCCTGTTTTAGAGAGCCGTTGAGGCCACTTGGAGGTTTACCTGTGTCCTCAAGGTCACCTGAGTGGTGCAAATGGGTGTGGAACACAGTCCTTTCAGCAGTTCCAAGAAGGCTCCACACCCATTTGCACCACTCGGGTGACCCTGAGGACACAGGTAAACCTCCAAGTGGCCTCAAGGACTCTTTAAAAGGATGAAAATGACCAGCTGTCTGCAAGGAGTATAAATCCTTCCGCTCCCCACCATCCGATCAGAGCTGAAGAAGCTTTTTGGATGGGAAGTGAAACGTCTTCAAAGAAAAACAAAGACAGTCCAGTTGCCTCCTCAAAAAGCATCTTTGGGACAACCAGGACCTGGAGGACGGAGAATTTCCATGGACAGTAAGAAGTCTCCCAACGTAGTCCATTTTTCTCTCTCTTTCTGCCCAGGAGTCCGACGTTCCTACACTTTTGGGCTTGCCGGAGGCGGTTACGAGAATCCAATGAGCCAGCAAGCGGGCATGGAACACACCACCAACAGCGGCTGGTGAGTCTCTTATTTCAGCGGCCAAAACGTTCCTCCGGAGAAGGAGATTGCTGGCAGATTTTTGGAGTAAACTACAGGTAGACCTCGACAATTGAGCCCAAAATTTGGCTCCTAAGCGAGACATTGACCTGTCTGAGATGGTATAGGTTCTCCTGCTTGAGCAATGGGCTGGACTAGAAGACCTCCAAGGTCCCTACCA
The DNA here is from genome assembly GCF_001527695.2 of Protobothrops mucrosquamatus. Lineage (NCBI taxonomy): Eukaryota > Metazoa > Chordata > Lepidosauria > Squamata > Viperidae > Protobothrops > Protobothrops mucrosquamatus. Next base: position 58,760 of record NW_015386917.1, on the reverse strand, counting down.
GCTTCTATTCTATTCTGTTCTGTTCTATTCTATTCTATTCTGCATTCTATTTTCTATTCTGCATTCTATTTTCTATTCTATTCTATTCTATTTTCTATTCTGCATTCTATTTTCTATTCTATTCATTATTCTATTCTATTCTACTTTCTATTCTGCATTCTATTTTTTATTCTGCATTCTATTTTCTATTCTATTCTATTCTATTCATTGTTCTATTCTATTCTATTCCCATTCTCCATTCTGTTCTATTCTATTCTATTCTATTCTATTCTATTCTATTCTATTCTGCATTCTATTTTCTATTCTATTCTATTCTATTCTATTCTGCATTCTATTTTTTATTCTGCATTCTATTTTCTATTCTATTCTATTCCCATTCTCCATTCTATTCTATTCCATTCCATTCCATTCCATTCCATTCCATTCCATTCTCTTATTCTATTCTATTCTATTCTATTCTATTCTATTCTATTCTATTCTATTCTATTCTATTNCCTCCTTGGGGGCCGGCCCCGAAGAGGGGGTCCCCGGGGAGGAGGCCGGGCCCTCCTCGCCTCCCCCAGCCGACGGGGGCAGCGACACGGACGCCCTGTCCGACAGCGAGCTGCTTCGCTCGCCCGAGCTGGCTTTCCTGGGGGAGCTCAGCTTTGACACCCAGAACACGTTCAACTCCCTGGAGACGGTCAAAGGGGATGGCGAGGTGTGGGGCGCCCCCAAGCCGGAGCAAGTGGTCCGGCCGAAGGATTTGGGGCTGAAGAGCCGGCCTCGCCTCTCTCGGAAGCACGGCAGCAGCTACCTGCCCATGCGCACCCTCCTGGACAGCAAGGCCTACACCGAAGGGTTCTTCGCCGACGAGGACTCCAGCGACTGCAGCGATCTGAGCCGGGCCTCGAGTCTACACTCGCAACACAACTACAGCTCAGACAGCTCGTCCAGCACCTCCTGCTACTCCCCCGAGCGCCACGCCCCGGCCCAGCACGGCGGCAGGCACGGGGTCCCCTTGGCCGAGACCAAGCCCCCGCCTCCCCCGCCTCCGCCGGACAGCTGCGCGCTGCCCCCCAAGCCCTCCCATTACGCCCAGCGCACCGGGAGCACCACCAGCGCCAAGACCCACGCCAGGGTGCTCAGCATGGACGGCAGCAGCCAGCTGGCCGACGGGAAGCCTCCGGGCGCCCTCACCGTCTCCAAGTCGGACTTGGAAGCCCACGCGGGGAAGCTGGCCGGGGAGCAGGAGCTGGGCAGCACCGTGCGCAGCCAGTCGGCCAACCAGCCCGGCTGGCGGGGGGAGCTGCAGGCCGAGGGAGCCATCGGAGGAGGTAAGGCTCCTGGATGGGACGGCGCTCCTGACAGAGGAGAATGTAGCTCTGGGTGGAAATATGGGGGGGGGGGGTCCTTGGGGTGAGTATCTGGATTGGGCTGTTTTCCTACAAATGTTTCGTCACCCAACTAGGGAAGATCATCGGTGCTGGAAGGGAGAGGGGTTTGTAGGGAGGAGGAGGAGGAGATGGATCAATGCTGGGAAGGAGAGGGCTTTGGAGGGAAGAGGAGGAAGAGGAAGAGGAGAAGGGAGGAGCTGGATCAGGGCTGGAAGGAAGTAGGGTTTGAAGGGAGGAAGAGGAGGAGGAGGAGATGGATCAATGCTGGAAGGGAGAGGGGTTTGCTCCCTATTTACCAGTATTTACTACTAGTTTGCCCTACCAGTGTTGGCGAACCTGTTCTTGGTGCTTCCTTGATCAGGCTGTTATTTAACCTGTGATTGTTGGTCTGACGAGCTGGGAGTTCCTTGATTGGAACACTCTTTCTTTGCTTCTTCATTCTTGACGTAATGTTAACGTCGGCAATGTTAACGTCGGCGTTAATCTCTACTTGTCTGAGTGTGGATTGCTGGCCAGGACCAAAACCCTGACGAGGTTACCTACTTTGGTAACGAAACGTCTGCCAGGAAACCACCAAGCTCAGAGAGCCCCCCCACCGCAAGCTCAGGGCGTCAAGCTCAGCTGGGCTTGACGCCCCTCAACAGCGCACACCCTTCGCACCCACTCGGCCTCTGCCTTTTCTCTGCCAGCTGCCGCCGGGGAGGACCTGCCCAAGTCGGAGCAGTCCAGCAACATCAAGCGCGTGCAGGCGATGCGCCGGAGGCACAACGCCGGCAGCAACCCCACCCCTCCGTCCTCCGTCATGGGGTCCCCCCCGAGGTAAGCCCCTCTGCAGATGACTTTTGTGCCGTCCCCCGTCCCCCGCGGCGACGGCGGCTGCCGTCTGGCCTCTCACCTCTGGCCCTTTCTGCAGTTTGCAGGACCTCCAGCGGGGCCGAGCGTCCTCCCACTCCCGGGCGCTCACCCTGCCCTCGGCCCTCCAGTTCGCCAGCTCGCTGCTGCTGCCCCGGGGCGCCATCCACGAAGCCTGCAACTTCGACGACACGTCGGACGGGGCGGTCCACTACTTCTACGATGAGAGCGGTGGGTGGGGCCCCTTGGGCGGGAGGAGGGGACCCTTGCAGGGCCGTGAACTATCCCAATTGGGCAGCTTTTAAGACTTAAAGGCCTGGCTGGCCGAGGAATTCTGGGAGTTGAAGTCCTCGGCTCTTCACGTTACCCACTTTGGAGACCCCTGGACTAAGACGTTCCCCAGTTCCTACCATACACTTTAGCCTCCAGACTCCTTAGCATCATAAAACAGGCAGACAGCTGGTCATTTGCCTTCTTTTAGAGCAGGGGTCTTGAAACTTGGCCCTTTTATGACTTGGGGACTTCAACTGCCAGAATTCCTCAGCCAGGCACGCGTACCTGGCTGAGGAATTCTGGCAGTTGAAGTCCCCAAGTCATAAAAGGGCCAAGTTTCAAGACCCCTGTTTTAGAGAGCCGTTGAGGCCACTTGGAGGTTTACCTGTGTCCTCAAGGTCACCTGAGTGGTGCAAATGGGTGTGGAACACAGTCCTTTCAGCAGTTCCAAGAAGGCTCCCCACCCATTTGCACCACTCGGGTGACCCTGAGGACACAGATAAACCTCCAAGTGGCCTCAATGACCCTCTAAAAGGAGGCAAATGACCAGCTGTCTGCAAGGAGTATAAATCCTCCACCATCTGATCAGAGCTGAAGAAGCTTTTTGGATGGGAAGTGAAACGTCTTCAAAGAAAAACAAAGACAGTCCAGTTGCCTCCTCAAAAAGCATCTTTGGGACAACCAGGACCTGGAGGACGGAGAATTTCCATGGACAGTAGGAAGTCTCCCAACGTAGTCCATTTTTCTCTCTCTTTCTGCCCAGGAGTCCGACGTTCCTACACTTTTGGGCTTGCCGGAGGCGGCTACGAGAATCCAATGAGCCAGCAAGCGGGCATGGAACACACCACCAACAGCGGCTGGTGAGTCTCTTATTTCAGTGGCCAAAACGTTCCTCCGGAGAAGGAGATTGCTGGCAGATTTTTGGAGTAAACTACAGGTAGACCTCGACAATTGAGCCCAAAATTTGGCTCCTAAGCGAGACATTGACCTGTCTGAGACGGTATAGGTTCTCCTGCTTGAGCAATGGGCTGGACTAGAAGACCTCCAAGGTCCCTACCAGCTTCTATTCTATTCTGTTCTATTCTATTCTATTCTATTCTGCATTCTACTTTCTATTCTGCATTCTATTTTTTATTCTGCATTCTATTTTCTATTCTATTCTATTCATTGTTCTATTCTATTCTATTCCCATTCTCCATTCTGTTCTATTCTATTCTATTCTATTCTATTCTATTCTATTCTATTCTATTCTATTCTATTCTATTCTGCATTCTATTTTCTATTCTATTCTATTCTATTCTATTCTATTCTATTCTGCATTCTATTTTTTATTCTGCATTCTATTTTCTATTCTATTCTATTCCCATTCTCCATTCTATTCTATTCTATTCTATTCTATTCTATTCTATTCTATTCTATTCTATTCCATTCCATTCCATTCCATTCCATTCCATTCCATTCCATTCTCTTATTCTATTCTATTCTATTCTATTCTATTCTATTCTATTCTATTCCATTCCATTCCATTCCATTCCATTCCATTCTCTTATTCTATTCTATTCCATTCCATTCCATTCCATTCTCTTATTCTATTCTATTCTATTCTATTCTATTCTATTCTATTCTATTCTATTCTATTCCATTTCATTCCATTCTCTTATTCTATTCTGTTCCATTCCATTCCATTCTCTTATTCTATTCTATTCTATTCTATTCTATTCTATTCTATTCTATTCTATTCTATCCAATCCATTATTCTGGCTGAGGAATTCTGGGAGCTGAAGTCCGCAAGTCATAAAAGGGCCCAGTTTGAAGACCCCTGGCCTAAGTGATCGATCCTTCACGTGAAGCCTGTTGTATCGTAGGAAAGCTTGCCGGTGTCAGAACGTGTCCCAGCGATTAAAAAAGGAGGATGGTTTAGTCAGGCGGCTGTTCAACGGGGAGAGTTCTGTTGCTCATGGCCTCATCGCTCTGTGTTTGCCTTGGCAGGGAGAGACACTCGCATTCCTCCAGTTTCAACTCCGCAGAAGTTCCCGAAGGGACCCCGGCCCTCTCCCTGCTGCAGCCGCGGCCTGTGGTCCTCCAGGGTATGCAGGTCCGCCGGGTCCCCCTGGAGATCCCCGAGGTAAGACTGGGAGGCTCAGACGCTGCTTTTCAGGTGTCTGTGGAGATTCTCCCATCATCCAGGCCATGGTTAGGCCAGGCCTGTCCCAGCTTGGCTCTTCAGGAAATAAATATGATCCTCCTCCTCCTCCTCCTTCTCTTTCTCCCCCCCTCCTCCTCCTCCTGCCCTCTTCCTCTGAACTCCATTCCCTCCTAACACTGATGATGTTGCCTAGTTGGGTAATCAGATATCTGCAAGAAAACAACCAAAGTCATAGAGACTCATAGTCCTCCTCCTCCTCCTCCTCCTCTGCTTCTTCTCCTCCTCCTGCTTTCCTCCTCCCCCTCCTCCTCTCGACTCCATTCCCTTCTAGCACTGATGATGTTGCCTAGTTGGGTCATGAAACGTCTGCAAGAAAACAAAGAAGCTCAGAGAGACTCAAAGTCCTCTTCCTCCTGCTCCTCCTCCTCCTCTTCCTCCTCCTCTTTCTCCTCCTCCTCCTGCCCTCCTCCTTCCCCTCCTCCTCCCCCTCCTCCTCTCAACTCCATTCCCTTCTAGCACTGATGATGTTGCCTAGTTGGGTCATGAAACGTCTGCAAGAAAACCACCCAGCTCGGAGAGCCCCAAAGGCCCATCGGAAGCACCTTTGGAATGAACAAAGGAGAATATTTGCAGCGCACGGTTGACATGAGGGTCCTTGGTGCTCTCTGAGCTTGGTATTTTTGCAGACATTTCATGACCCAAATTAGATAACATCCACAGTGCTGGCGTTTCTGGCTGGGGAATTCTGGGAGTCGAAGTCCACAGATCGGAAAGTTGCCAAGGTTGAGAAACGCTGGCTTCTACTTTCCATTGTGGTGAGGAAGTGAAGTTGGAATAGCAACGTTTTGGTTGTTGTCGTTGTTTTCTTTTTCCAGTTTGATCTTCTGGACCAAGAATCCTTGCACGAATCCCAGGAAAACACCTTGATGATTGAGGACAAGTGTCACCCTCGACAATACTACAAATTTTGGCTTCTTCCCGGGCACTGGATGCGAGTTCGCTACGACCGGTTGGCGCTGCTGGCTCTTTTGGATCGGTGAGGGCCCAATTTGCAGGCTTTTCTGGGCTACCTTGGGGAGGAGGCATCTCTTAACACAAAAAGCGTGAGACAAACACACACACACACACACACACACACACCTTCTAGACTGGCAAAACAGCTGGCTGGCACCTTCTCACTTTGCGTCACCTTAACAGCCCCAAATAGACACCCAAAATTCTGCTAATTCTTTTTTTTTAATGCATTGTATTGCTTTTTTAAAAATATAAACACCTTGATATTTGGTAAACAGCGTGTTGTCTGGGTTTATATTTACAAACTAATCACTAACAGTTACTTTCTACATTCCAAAATCCACCTAATAGCTTGCTCGATTTTCTCTTCTTCCAATCATATTCTCTTTGCCACCTTAAATTAATACAGTTCTTATTAATTTGATAGGTAGCAATTAAATAAAATATTAATTTGACAGGTAGCAATTTCTAAAATTTCTACCAATAATAATCACATCAACATCATGCTTCTTTTCTATCTGGTCATCTTGGTTGTCTGGTCACAAATCCTGTTGACAAATTCTTATTTAAATTTATTTTTCCCTACAACGTTCAAAACATTTCTACTGGTTAAAACTTGCCCAGTATTTAAATCTATTTTCGTGCCTTAAAAAATGATTAAGAAAAATCCTGCCCATTCTGCTGATTGAGCTCGGCTTATGAAAACCTCAGACCGTGAAGACAACGATAAGCTCCTCCAGTGTTTCTTCCAGCTATTTGCACAGGGGTGACTACAACTCCCATTGTTCCCAGCCAACAGATCCAGGGAATTGGGAAGCTGATCGTCACCGTTGATATCTTCTTGGCTCTGTTCCTTTTTTCCACTGTTTATTTTATTGTTGCATTATTTGACTTCTGTTTACACTCCTTTCATTTTCTTTCTTTTCATTATTGTAAAGCTGCCTGGAGTAGCTAGCCCCCACGGCGAGATACGACAGCAAATTAATTTAACCGATAAATAAATGAGTTTACTTTAGGCCAGGGGGTCTTCAAACCTGGCCCTTTGATGACTTGTGGACTTCAACTCCCAGAATTCCTCAGCCAGGCACACGTGCCTGGCTGAGGAATTCTGGGAGCTGAAGTCCACAAGTCATCAAAGGGTCAAGTTTGAAGACCCCTGTCTTAAATCTAACAAACAAAATGGAGGTTGGCTGAGGAATTCTGGGAGTTGAAGTCCACAAGTCATCAAAGGGCCAAGTTTGAAGACCCCTGTCTTAAATCTAACAAACAAAATGGAGGCTGGCTGAGGAATTCTGGGAGCTGAAGTCCACAAGTCATCAAAGGGCCAAGTTTGAAGACGCCTGCTGTAAATTTCCCTTAACAACTGCGGCCGAACCTGCTTAACGGATATCTCGCTTCGTGACGGAAATTGCGGTCGTACGCCGAGGACTAGCGGTGTCTCCTTCTCTTCCCCCCCCCTTCCCAGGAATCGTCAAGTAGCCGAGAACGTCTTTGTGGTGTTTTTGGTGAGCCTGGTGGCCTTCCTGGGCTACCTCCTCTTGCTCCAGGGCTTCTTCCGGGACATCTGGGTCTTCCAGTTCTGCGTGGTCATCGCTAGCTGCCAGTACTCTCTGCTCAAGGTGAGGTGAAGGTGTAGCCTTACCTTGAATCTCGGAGCTAGGAAGTCTCACCTTAGCGATGCATGAAAATCTAATTTATAAGTCTGTGTGGGACTGAATTCTCCTTCTGCAGTACAGGAGCCAGGGAATCCTCGTCAACAAAGGACTAACGAATTTTTTCCTCCTTTATTTCATTTTTTTCCCCAGAGCGTACAGCCAGATGCTGCCTCTCCCATGCATGTGAGTATTTGGCTGCGAGAAATCTTAACCCCAATCTTATGGAATTGGGGTTAGAGCAGTGTTTCCCAACCGTGGGAACTGTAAGAAGTGAGGACCTCAACTCCCAGAATTCCCCAGCCAATATGGTGGGAGGGGAGTTCTGGGAGCTGAAGTCCATCCATCTTAAAGCCTGCTGGCTGGGGAATTCTGGGGATTGAAGCCCACCTCTCTTAAAACCATGCTAGCTGGGGAGTTCTGGGAATCCAAGTCCACCCACCCTAAAGCAAGCTGGCTGGGGCATTCTGGGAGTTGAAGTCCACCCATCGTAACGTTCCCGAGGCTGAGAAACGCTGAGCTAAAAGAAATTCTGGGCTGGGGAAGTGGTGACCCAGTTCGTTCTGGGCCAGGCGCCGTGGGTCATAAATCTCGGCCCTGTTCCCAAAGCTTCTCAAGCTTCTTCTCTCCTGGCAGGGCCACAACTGGATTATTGCCTACAGCCGGCCGGTGTACTTCTGCGTGGCTTGCCTCTTGATTTGGCTGCTGGACCTGTGTGCTCGGATCGGGCCCTTCCCTCCCGTCGTCCTTTACGACGTCACCCTTTTCTCCACCGACTTCTTCTACTGCACCCGTGACGTGGCTATTGGTAAGCCACCGATTGCGGGGCTGGGAGAGTTCGGGCGTGGTTAAGGAAC
>NW_015386917.1:36123-50347 GCF_001527695.2 Protobothrops mucrosquamatus | reverse complement strand
TCTTCTTCTTCTTCTTCTTCTTCTTCTTCTTCTTCTTCTTCTTCTTCTTCTTCTTCTTCTTCTTCTTTCTCTCTTTTTTTTCCCTTCCAGTGTTCACTCTTTGCTTCCCAGCCATTTTCCTCTTTGGGCTTCTCCCACAAGTCAACACCTGCTTCATGTACCTTCTGGAACAGGTCGAGATGAACGTCTTCGGCGGGACAGGTGAGGAGGGAAAGGGACCTTTGGGAAGGGGAAATTTGAAATTTGACGACGGTGACAATAGATGAGAATAGCTGTGGCTTGAACTGAGGGCTTCTGGGTGCTCTCTGAGCTTGGTTGTTTCCTTGCAGACATTTCATGACCCAACTAGGTAACAACATCAGTGCTAGAGGGGAGTGGGGTTTGCCACTTGTTAATAAGAGATCCCCCCCAAGGTGAAATAGCCCTCCGTTTACGACCATCCATTTAACGTCCGTTCAAAGTTACTGAGAAGAATGACGCCCTTCTTCTCGTTGACTTTCTTTGTGGAAAGTTGGCTGGGAAGGTCGCAAATGGCGATCACAAGACCCCAAGGACACTGTAACCCACAGGTCTTCAAACCTGGCCCTTTTATGACTTGTGGACTTCAACTCCCAGTCGAGCCTCCCATCCTGACATCTCTGGGTGGTGCCCTGTCCAGGCCTGGCTCGCTCGGCCTCTTGAGATCAGCCAAAGTCAAGCAGAACTTGCTGTTCACAGCCTCGTTTTTCTTTTCCACCTCCAGCTGCCACAAGCCCCCTCACCGCCTTGTTCGCCCTGCTCCGCAGCATCCTTGTGGCCGGCCTCCTGTACGGATTCTGCCTGGGAGCCATCAAGGTACCGGCTCTGGGAAGGAAGGGGCTTGGGGGGGGGCTCAAAGGGGGTGAGGATTAAGTTCCCCTTTATTCCCTCCTTCCCCCGTTCTTTTTCTTGATATATAAGGGAACCTGCCTTGCATTGTGTGTGTGTGTACAATTATGTGTGTGTGTGTGTGTGTGTGTATCCTGCCTTTATTATTTTTTATAAATGACACAAGGTGGCAAGTATACTCCTGCCTCTTCCTATTTGGGATTGGCCCAAAGTCACCCAGCTGGCTTTCCTGCCTAAGGCGGGACTAGAATTCACCGTCTCCTGGTGATTGGCCCAAGGTCACCCAGCTGTCTTTCACACCTAAGGCGGGACTAGAACTCACCGTCTCCTGGTGATTGGCCCAAAGTCACCCAGCTGGCTTTCATGCCTAAGGCGGGACTAGAACTCACTGTCTCCTGGTGATTGGCCCAAAGTCACCCAGCTGGCTTTCCTGCCTCAGGCGGGACTAGAACTCTTTGTCTCCTGGTGATTGGCCCAAGGTCACCCAGCTGTCTTTCACACCTAAGGCGGGACTAGAACTCACCGTCTCCTGGTGATTGGCCCAAAGTCACCCAGCTGGCTTTCACGCCTCAGGCGGGACTAGAACTCACCGTCTCCTGGTGATTGGCCCAGAGTCACCCAGCTGTCTTTCATGCCTAAGGCGAGACTAGAACTCACGGTCTCCTGGTGATGGGCCCAGAGTCACCCAGCTGACCCAGAGAGAGAGAGGGGGGAGGAGAGAGAGAGAGTGAACTTCAGAACCAGGTTATAAGTACCTTTGAGGGACCTGATGTAACTTGGACTGGTTGCAAGGTTGTAAGTCAAGGACTACGTATCATAGGTCAGCCCAGGAAATGGCGCTTTAGTCCCCAAGTGTGACACCACACCAGCCAGTTGTCTTAATCTGGCTTGATTTGGGGAAAACCCATCCTGCGATGTATTGCGGCTGCTCCTGGATACACAACCCAGGTGTAGCTCCTGTGCTTTGCCAACAAACCTCTTGCTTTGGGCCGTTGTTACGTTGCCAAGACCGGCACGCCGTACATCCCTCGCGTTCTCTTTCCCAGGTTCCGTGGGGTGACCAGCACGTGCCGGTCCTCTTTTCCGTCTTCTGCGGCGTCCTGGTGTCCCTGTCCTACCATCTCAGCCGTCAGAGCAGCGACCCCACCATCCTCTGGTCTGTAGCCCACCCATCCACCCACCCACCCACCATCCCTCGGGGGGTTTTTCGCGAGGGAGAAGACAAGTCTCCCGTCCCTTCGGGGGCTGCTTCGGGTTTCAGCAAAGCACTTTTCTCTCCCTCTCTTCCTCCCCCCCTCTCCGGTGATGGTTAGGTCTCTGATCCGCACCAAGATTTTGCCCGAGTTTGAGAACCGCAACGTGGACGACCCCCCGGTTGGCGTGAAGGATCCCCTGCCGGAGAAACTGCGCAGTTCCCTGGTGAGGAAGGCCTTTGCCTTGAAAAGCAGGCCTGGATTTTGGCCTTCTTGGCGGGGGGCTGTTAATGGGGAGTAGGAGGAACTGGAAAGGGGTGTCCAAGGAGATCCAGGCCTGGAGGAGGTACACTCCGAACCCAGCGCTCCTGGCCTCTCCTTGCCTGCTCTTCAACGCTCCTCTTTTTGTCCTCCCACCCAACCCAGCGCGAGATCCTTCACTCGGACCTCGTCATGTGCTTCATCATCGCGGTGCTGACCTTCGCCATCAGCGCCAGCACCGTCTTCATCGCTCTCGAGGTACCTGAGACAAGGACGAGGGGAGGGGAGGGGAGGAAAGGGGCCGTGGGGTGGGCCGTGGGTAGCAGCTTGGCTTGTGGGCACGGGGGAAACACTGTTCAGGTAATCCTCGACTTACTACAGTTCTGAAATAACAGAAAATACTTGTAGCTTGGGTTTTAGATTTTACGAGGGCAATAAACCTCCATTTGATTATCAAGGACAGACACTCGCAGATACAGAACTTTTATTACGCCCATTAGAAAACTACAACACTACATTACTTTTCGACATAACCGCCATTCAAATTGAGGCATGCCAGCAACCGGTCCGTACAAACCATCAAAGCCCTATCCGTGGGATGCCGGCCACACACAAAACCACGCGCCCTCCAGTCCACGGGAAAACCTTTCTCCGCGGAACCGGTCCCTGGTGCCCAAAAGGTTGGGGGATCTCTGCGCTAAACGGGCAGTCGTAAGTCGGGGACCCCCTGTGTAATCTTGGCGTTTCTCCTGATTCTGTTCTCCTCAGTCTGTCCTGGGCTATGTGCTCTACGCCCTGGCGGGGCTGATCGGTTTTGTCACCCACTACCTCCTGCCCCAACTCCGGAAGCAGCTGCCGTGGTTTTGCCTCTCCCAGCCCGTCCTGAAACCGCGGGAATACAGCCAGTTTGAAGTCCGCAGTAAGTCCGTGCCTGGAGGGGAAGCAAATGGAGGCTCTGGGAGGCTCTGGGCTCTACTACACTTCCCCTCATGCCCGACCACGAGGCATGCCGGTTGAGAATGAAGGCAGCGGTTGGGCTGAGGAATTCTGGGAGTTGGAGTCCACAAAGCATTCTGGCCAGAGAATTCTGGGAGTTGAAGTCCACAAAGCATGCTGGCTGGGGGATTCTGGGACTTGAAGTCCACAAAGCATTCTGGCCAGGGAATTCTGGGAGTTGAAGTCCACCCATCTTAAAGCATGCTGGCTGCGGAATTCTGGGAGTTGAATTCATCCATCTTAAAACATGCTGGCTGGGAATTCTGGGAATGGAAGTCCACCCATCCGGCTGGGGAATTCTGGGAGCTGACGTCCACCCCTCTTAAAAGTTACCAAGGTTGAGAAACAGTGGGCTGGTCTGCAGATTAGAGTAGTTGTAGGCCAGATTAGGACTGTTTGCAGAATCCCTGGGCTTTGAGCTTCTCTCCAGGGGGTTACCCGGCACCCTTTGGGATTGAAATGGGGGAAAGGCGGTGGTCTCGATCCTTTTCTTTTTGCCCCTCCCCTCCCCTCTCCCGTCCTTCCAGGCGCTGCTGAGTTGATGTGGTTTGAGAAGCTCTACGCCTGGCTGCAGTGCGTCGAGAAGTACGTCATCTACCCAGCTGTGGTGCTGAACGCCCTGACGATCGATGCCCACTGGGTCAGCAGCCCCCGGCAGGAGAAGCTCTGCATTCCGTAAGTCCAGCCCCTCCGGGCAGACCGGCAGCCCCAGGGGTGGGGAGAAGGGCTTGCGCCTCCCGTGACATCCCATCCCACGTGCAAAGGAGGAACGAAGGAGGCAGAGCTTACGACGTCGCATCACACAACGCACAAAGGAGGCAGGGTTTACAGTATAAGGATACTGCTATCCTTTTGCAACATCACATCACACAGGCAAAGGGGGGGTAGAGCTTATGGACAGGGCTGCTTTTATTGGTGGTGAGCAATGCAGTATTAGCAGGCTAAACTCTGCCCGCTGCCAGCAGTTCGATCCTGACCGGCTCAAGGTTGACTCAGCCTTCCGTCCTTCCGAGGTCGGTAAAAGGAGGACCCAGATTGTTGTGCGGGGCAAGATGCCGACTCTGTAAACCACTTAGAGAGGGCTGTGAAGCATCGTGAAGCAGTATATAAGTATAAGGGCTATTGCAGTTTTATTCTATTCTATTCTATTCTATTCTATTCTATTCTATTCTATTCTATTCTATTCTATTTTCAATTCCTATTCTATATTTTACATTCTATTCTACTCCTACTCCTATTCCTATTCCTATTCTATATTTTACATTCTATTCTATTCTATTCTATTCTATTCTATTCTATTCTATTCTATTCTATTTTCTATTCCTATTCTATATTTTACATTCTATTCTATTCTATTCTATTCTATTCTATTCTATTCTATTCTATTCTATTCTATTCTATTCTATTCTATTCTATTTTCTATTCCTATTCTATATTTTACATTCTATTCTATTCTACTTCTACTCCTACTCCTACTCCTATTCCTATTCTATATTTTACATTCTATTCTATTCTATTCTATTCTATTCTACTCCTACTCCTACTCCTACTCCTACTCCTACTCCTATTCTATATTTTACATTCCATTCCATTCCATTCTATTCTATTCTATTCTATTTATTCTATTCTATTCTATTCTATTCTATTCTATTCTATTCTATTCTCTAATTACCATGGTGGCGCAGTGGTTAGAATGCAGTATTGCAGGCTGACTCTGCCCACTACCAGGAGTTCAATCCTGACGGGCTCAAGGTTGACTCAGCCTTCCGTCCTTCTGAGGTCGGTAAAATGAGGACCCAGATTGTTGCAAGGGACAAGAAGCCGACTCTGTAAACGGCTTAGAGAGGGCTGTAGACCACCGTGAAGCATTATATAAGTCTAAGTGCTGTTGCTATTTATCGTTTGTCCCCTGGAACTCTCCTGCGGACGTCTTTGCCCCAGGGCTGCTGTGTTGCTGACCCCTGCCGCAATCAATAGTCTTGCATTCTTTTTTTTTCTTTTTTTTTTTAGAGAGGTTGGTAATAATCGTTACTCTCTTTTCTCTCCCTGCGCGCAATCTGACCCCAGTTGCCGAGCTCTTCTCCTCACCGTGGCCGGCATGAAACTTCTGCGGGGTTCCTTCTGTTGCCCCCCCCAACAGTATGTCACCCTGGGCTTCACCGTCCTCTTCTTTCAGTTTGACTACAAACAATATTCGGAGGGTTTCCTCACCGACTACTTCATCATGTCGATTCTCTTTAGCAAGGTGAGTGCTGGTTTGGGGCCTCTTGCACACACCCCTTCCTTCTAGCAGGTAAATAATGGTTTGGGGGAGCCGACGTATCGAGACCTGCCCTCCTCTTGAAGGAAACAGAGGCTGGAAAGGCCCCCCCTCAATGAGGACTGGCTGCTTTCATTTTAAAACCGGGCGCACTTTCCACCCTGGGCGCAGAAACCAGGAATGTCTCCCCAAACGGACCGGATTTGTTTGCAAAAAGCCACTGATTTGATGCTTTTGACTGCGTTTGGCTTTCTCTAAACTTTTCTTTTTCTACCCTCTCTATGGTTTTGATCGTGTTTTTTTTCCCCCAGCTGTGGGATCTTTTGTACAAGCTTCGGTTTGTGCTTACCTACATCGCCCCCTGGCAGATCACCTGGGGCTCCGCCTTCCACGCCTTTGCCCAGCCCTTCGCCGTGCCACGTATCCTTTTCCAAGATGGGGCAAGGAAGGAGAAAGGAATTGTATTTGCCTTCCCTGGCCAAACTCAAAAGAGCTTCCCTCCAGAAGCTGCGAACGCTCCAACACTGGAAGTTTTTAAGAAGAGACTGGACAGCCATTTGTCCGAAATGGTCTAGGGTTTCCTGCCTGAGCAGGGGGTTGGACTAGATGACCTCCAAGGTCCCTTCGGACTCTGTTATTCTGTTAGGGAACTGGAGGTTAAACCATACCAGGAATGATTAAGGGAACTAGGTGTGGTTAGCTTAACAAAGAGAAGGATTGGCTGTTTTCCAATATTTGAGGGGCTGCCACAAAGAAAGAGGGGGGAGCACCAGAAGGCAAGACAAGAAACAATGGATGGAAAATAATCAAGGAGAGAAGCAACCCGGAACTAAGGCAAAACTTCCTAACAGTGAGAATAATTAACCAGTGGAACTACCTGCCTCCAGAAGCGGTGAATGCTCCAACACTGGAGGTTTTTAAGAAGAGACTGGACATCCATTTGTCTGAAATGGTCTAGGGTTTCCTGCCTGAGCAGGGGGTTGCACTAGATGACCTGCAAGGTCCCTTCCAACTTTATTATTGTTGTTGTTGTTGTTATTGTTAACCTGTGGAACTCAGGGCCTCAAGAAATTTTGGAAGACAGAATGTTATTTTATTTTACTTTTAATTTATTTCTCCAGTTACAGTTCTGTCCCAGACTCGGGTTTCTTTTACCTAAACCCAGAGTTTCCCAACCTTGGTTAATTAACTTTAAGATAGTTGGACATCCGGCTGCAAAAGTTGATGGAGTTAGCAGAGATGGCTAAATTGACTGCTTTGATTAAAGAAAAAAAAACCACACACACACACACAACTAATTTTGTTTCTACCTGGAAACCACTTCTGGAAAAAAAAT
Source organism: Protobothrops mucrosquamatus (assembly GCF_001527695.2). NCBI lineage: Eukaryota > Metazoa > Chordata > Lepidosauria > Squamata > Viperidae > Protobothrops > Protobothrops mucrosquamatus. Next base: position 43,434 of record NW_015386917.1, on the reverse strand, counting down.
AATGAAACTTTGATTTTGGGTTTCGCCTATTAGACAGGCTTGTTGTTACAGAAATGGTTAGTTTATATTACTACGTAAAAGTAAAAAATTGAGGTTGGATGCTATTATGTTATTCTGCTCCACCAAAGGGAGTCAGATGTCAACGCCTCTTCTTTCTTTTCTCCCTCTGCCCTACGTTTTTCCCTTCCCTTCTCCCTCCCTTAGTTTCCTACTATTTCCTTTTGTCTTTTATATTATAAACTAATAAAAAAAAAAAGAAAAGAGAAAAGGTGGGTGAACTTTCAACTCCCAGAATCCCCCAGCCAGCCACGAAGAATTAAGTCCACCCATCTTAAAAGTTCTCAAGGTTGGGAAGCACTGATCTTGCGTGCAAATCTTCCTCCAGGTCCTTCAGAGAATTTTGGAAGTGGAACCTGACAATCTTTGGTATGTTTGATGTGTCCTTAACCCCTGTCTCTCCAGATTCAGCCATGCTTTTCCTCCAGGCTGTTCTCTCCGCGCTGTTCTCCACTCCTCTCAACCCATTGCTGGGCAGCGCCGTGTTCATCATGTCTTACGCGCGCCCTGTCAAATTTTGGGAGCGCGATTACAAGTGAGTTTGGGAACATAAAAGCCCCCAGACCAATGAATTTGCTTTAACGCTCCCTCAAAGAGGTCCTGGGGGGAAAAAGGGGTTCTAATAGCACCGACTGCAATGCTTAGAAAACCATATTTTTGCTATGATAATAGTTAATCATTTTAATCATGGCACAGTACTTGAGTAAAGTGGTTCAGCTAAAATTGACATATTATGGGACTGATTGGGGTAGATTGTAGGGGTGATGCTGAAATATAACTTTATCTTATTTTACTTGTCTCGCTATTAAATGATTGTATTTTACTCCAGTTTCATTTAAAAAAACAATTAATAGGATTTGACTAACATTCTGTGTTTGGAACTCTGTAGTTTGATAAGGCCCATGGGCGAATCAATAAACTAACTAATCATTTTAATAAAGGCAGTAATAGGAAGTGTTGCTGCTTCCTGAGTTGTTTTCATTTGCTGGGCAACAGGCAAACCTTATCAAATAATCTGCATTTTTATTTTTATTTTTTTTTCATTTCCTTTGCTTTTAACTTAGACGTGTTTCTCAATATTAGCAATTTTAAGCAGTCTGGACTACCAGCATTCCCCAATCATCATGTTTTCAGTTGGATAGACTTCAACTTCCAGAATTCTTAGCCAATGGCCCTGCTGGTTGAGGAATTCTGGGAGTTGAAATCGAGACAGCTTAAATTGGCTAAGATTGAAAAAAATGCTGTTTTAAATATTGGTAGCGATCACAACTCCATGATTGAATGGAAGACTATTGAGGGCCAGATATTAAACGGCCTTTTTTGGGGAAAGGAATTGAGGATTTGATGACCCGTCTCTTTAATTTATCACATCAAATTGGGCGATCAGATGCAGGTGGCAAGTCTTCAGACAGCCACTAGAGGGCAGCAGTGCTCCTATTATCTCTGCTAATCATCTCTGTTGCTCCTCTGGATTTTACTCACTCAGAGTATAGGAAGTCCTCGAGTTACAACCGTAATGGAGTCTGCCCATCGCAATCGTAACTCATGACAGTTGTAAAGTGGTCGCATGACTGACCCAATTTTACGGCCTTATTTGCTGAGGTCTTTTAAGTGAACCACCGCGGTTATTAAATGAAACATTGGTTGTCTGTGGGCCTGATTTTGCCAAAAGCCAAAAGCAAATGCCAGTTTCCAATAAGAAAATTGTCATAAAAAGCTCACATGACTGCAGAATGGCCGTAAATTCAGCCAGGTTGGGGAGCTCCTGAAATGAGGTCATATGACCATGGGGGGGATGAAGAATAGAATAGAATAGAAGTGGAGCAGAGCGGAACAGAACGGAACGGAACAGAACAGAACAGAACAGAATAGAATAAAAAATAGAATAGAAAATAGAATGGAATGGAATAGGGTAGAGTAGAGTAGAGTAGAATAGAATAGAACAGAATAGGAATAGAATAGAATAGAATAGAATAGAATAGAATAGAATAGAATAGAATAGAATAGAATAGAATAGAGCAGAATAGGAATAGAGTAGAATAGAATAGAATAGAATAGAATAGAATAGAATAGAATAGAATAGAATAGAATAGGAATAGAGTAGAATAGAATAGAATATAATTTTATTGTTACTTTAAATATACATTAATTCAACATACATTAAAATGAAATATTGTTGCATTCAGCTCTCAAAAAAACTCCAAACAATATGCATATACCCACATACACACACATATATGACACAAAGAAACATCACAGTCTAGTTCGAATGTATACAATTGATAATATAAACAATTGATCAGTGGAATGGCTTGCCTCCAGAAGTTCTGGATGCTCCCACACTGGAGGTTTTCCAGAAAAGATTGGACAGCCATTTTTTCGGGATGGCATAGGGTTTCCTGCTTGAGCAGAGGGTTGGACTAGAAGATCTCCAAGGTCCCTTCAATCCCACAATCCCATGTTCTACATTCTAAAATAATAGAGTATTATTATTATTATTATTATTATTACAGTGAAGGTGTTTGGGGCCCGGTTCCTGCCTCTTCCGGATCTAATTTGCTTCTTTCCTTCTTCCCAGCACCAAGAGGGTGGATCATTCGAACACCCGTCTGGCTACACAGCTTGACCGCAACCCCGGTAGGTTACCACAATGGTCCCCAACCTTTTTTGCACCAGGGACCGGTTCCGTGGAGAGAGGTTTTTCCACGGACTGTAGGCTGCGTGGTTTCGCATGCTGCCTGTGTCCTACTGATGGGGCTTCACTTGTTTGCGTGGCCCGGTTGCTGGCATGCCACGGCCCGGTGCCAATCCACAGCCCGGGGATTGGGGACCCCTGGGTTACCAGACAGCCCATACAGTGAGCAATTTTGCAAGGGAAGAGACGGGTACACGTAACCCTTGACTCGCGACCGTTGGCTTAACGCTGGTGTGAGGTTACAACAGACCCCCTCGAAAAGCATTTACGATTCCCTTCTGAAGTTCGTGACCGTGCCGTATTTCGTGGGATGCCACAAATGGCCATTTTTCAGTGCTCTTGTGACTTCAAACCGTCATTGAAAATAAAAAGGTCGTACGTCGAGTATTCCCTGCGGATGCTCCCGAGGAAATAAAGCTGGGTGCTCCTTTCCCCAGCGCGCTTGACCCAGCCCTCACCTGCTTCTGCCACCCTGCAGGTGCCGACGACAACAATCTGAACTCCATCTTCTACGAGCATCTGACCCGCTCGCTGCAGCACACCCTGTGCGGAGACCTGCTGTTGGGGCGCTGGGGCAATTACACCACGGGGGACTGTTTCATCCTGGCCTCGGACTACCTGAACAGCCTGGTCCACCTCATCGAGATCGGCAACGGCCTGGTCACCTTCCAGCTGCGAGGCCTCGAATTCCGCGGTGAGTCGATCGGGCGGGCATCACAAGGTAACCAAACGGCGTCTCTGTGGGAAGCTGGAAAAGCCGAAGACGAGGCAAGGCCCCGCTCCCGAATCAAAGGTGGCCTGGATTGGTAGTGTGTCACCTTTTTCTCTGCCATCTCCGAAAGAATTCTTTCCCTAAATCCTAATTTTTCCAACTTCCTAGTGCAGTGTTTCTCAACCTTGGCCATTTTAAGAGGTGTGGACTTCAACTCCCAGGATTCTTTTGGCCAGACATTCAGGCTAGGGAATTCTGGGGGTTCAAAACCACCTATCCTAAAGCATGCTGGCTGGGGCATTCTGGGAGTGGAGGTCCACCCATTTTAAAGCAGGCTGGCTGGGGAATTCTGGGAGCTCAAATCCACCCATCTTAAAGCATGCTGGCTAGGGAATTCTGGGAGTGGAAGCCCACCCCTCTTAAAGCGTTCTGACTGGGGAATTCTGGGAGTTGAAGTCCACCCATCTTAAAGCATGCTGGCTGGGGAATTCTGGGAGTGGAAGTCCACCCCTCCTTAAGTTGCCAAGGTTGACAAACATTGTGCTAGGGTTTCAAAGTTCAGGGATTCTCCCTAAGCCCCCAATTTCACCCCCAAAGTGCGTAGCTTCTCCGTCATCCAGGTCCCGATTGTCCCAAAGGTGCTTTTTTCACGAGGACACTGGACTTCCTTCTTTTTCTTTGAAGACTTTTCCCTTCTCCTCCAAAAAGCTTCTTCAGCTCTGACTGGGATGGTGGGGAGCGGAAGGATTTATACTCCTTGCAGACCGCTGGTCATTTGCATCCTTTGAGAGGGTCGTTGAGGCCACTTGTAGGTTTATCTGTATCTTCAGGGTCATTTGAGTAGTGCAAAAATGGGAGTGGAACACACAGTCCTTTCAGCAATTCCAAGAAGGCTCCCCATCCATTTGCACCACTCAGGTGATCCTGAGGACACAGATAAACCTGCAAGTGGCCTCAACGGCTCTCTCAAAGAAGGCAAATGACCAGTTGTTTGTTTTTCTTTGAAGAGGTTTCGCTTCTCATCCAAGAAGCTTCTTCAGCTCTGACTGGGATGGTGGGGAACGGAAGGATTTATACTCCTTGCAGACCGCTGGTCATTTGCATCCTTTGAGAGGGTCGTTGAGGCCACTTGGAGGCTTACCTGTGTCCTCAGGGTCACCTGAGTGGAGTGAATGGGTGTGGCTGCAGGGCGTTTGAGCATGTGGGCTTGCTTATTTCCAGGCACGTACTGCCAGCAGCGGGAGGTCGAGGCCATCACGGAAGGTGTGGAGGAGGACGAAGCCTGCTGTTGCTGCGAACCCGGCCATCTTCCCCGCATGCTGAGCTTCAACGCGGCCTTCGGGCAGCGGTGGCTCGCCTGGGAAGTAGCCGCCACCAAGTACGTCCTGGAGGGCTACAGCATAAGCGACAACAATGCCGCCTCCATGCTCCAGGTGTTCGACCTGCGGAAGATCCTCATCACTTACTACGTGAAGGTGGGAGCCTCACCCCGGGGGACTTGTCTCGCCCAGACACCCAGATCTTTTCTCTTTGCCGTTTGGGGGAGATCGGCCCTGGGAAATCGGTTTTTGCCAGGAATAGTACAGTAGAGTAACAAGAGTTGGAAGGGACCTGGGAGGTCTTCTAGTCCAGCCCCCGTGCTCAAGCAGGAGACCCTTACAGAATGACAGAAGAACAGAGTTAGAAGGGACCTGGGAGAGAGAGAGAGAGAGAGAGAGAGAGAGAGCTTTTTGGAAGCGTCTGGAGGTTTGTGGGGGGTTTATGAGCTTAACACAAACTCAACCATTGTGTTGTTGTAACTCTTGTTTTATAGCTTGCGGTGATTGGCAGTGTTTAGTCTTTAAGTGTTTAACCTTTAACATTTCCTTTCCTGTTCTCATTCCTTTCTTCTTCTCTCTCCTCTCCCTTCCTTTCTTCCTTTCCTTTGCCCCTCCCTCCCTCTCTTCCACTTTCGTTCTTTCACTTTCCTTCCTTCCTTCCCTCTTCCCTCTCCTTCCCTCCCTCTCCTTTCTGCTTCCTCCTTCTTCCTTCCCTCCTTTCCCCTTCCTTCCTTCCTTCTCTCCTTTCCCCTTCCTTTCTTCCCTTCCTTCCCCTTCCCTCCCTCTCCTTTCTCCTTCCTTCCCTCCTTTCCCCTTCCTTCCTTCCTTCCTTCCCTCCCCTTCTCTTCTTCCCTTCCTTCTTTCTTCCCTTCCTTCCCCTCCCCTCCCCTCCCCCCTTCTCTTCCCTTCCCTTCCCTCCCTCTTCTTTCTCCTTCCTCCTCCTTCCTTCCCTCCTTTTCTCTTCCTTCCTTCTTCCTTCTCTTCCTTCCCTCCTTCCCTTCCCTTCTCTTCCTTCCCCTCCCCTCCTCTCTCCTTCCCTCCTTTCCCCTTCCTTTCTTCCCTTCCTTCTTCCCTCCCCTTCTCTTCCTTCTTCCCTTCCCTTCCCTTCCTCCCCTCCCCTCCCCTGGCCCACTTCCTCCCCCTGCAGAGCATCATCTATTACGTGACCTGCTCTCCGAAGCTGGAGGAGTGGATGGGGAACGAAGGCATCCAGGAAGCCCTCCGGCCGTGCACCGCCCTCAACTACGCCGACAGCGACCCCACCTTCAACCTCAACATCGACGAGGACTACGACCACCGCATGGCGGGCATCTCCCTGGCTTCTTTCTGCAACATCTACCTCGACTGGGTTCAGTACTGTGCCGGGCGCAGGGAGAAAGTGAGTCGGGGGGAGGCGGGCCGTAGAGCTGGCTTGGGATCCTGACGGTCCCCCCCCTCCCAGTTTCCCACGAGTGACCCCCCCCCCCACACCTGCCGTCTTCCTCCCCCCTGCAGGCCGTGGACCGGGAGTGGAATTCCCGCCTGGTCACCCTGTGCTTCGGGCTCTGCATCCTGGGGCGCAGAGCCCTGGGAACCGCCTCCCACAGCATGTCAGCCAGGTGAGAGAATATTAGCCAACTTGGGACTTATTTTATGGACGGCTAGAGCAGTGGTTCTCAACCTGTGGGTCGGGACCCCCTTTGGGGTCGATCGACCATTTCACGGGGGTCGCCAAGCAAGGCTGTCCGCCATTTTTTTTGTCCGCCATTTTTTTGGTCCGCCATTTTTTCCCCCTTTTCCGGCGGGTGCCTTACCTCCCTTGAGCTGGGCCAGCTGGTGGTCGGCCTGCTCCGTCTCTGCCGCTTGCCAGCTACGCCTCGGCCGGCGCAGGGGGCGGAACCACGCATGCGCGGTGCTCCCGGGCAGGGAAAGTCCTCGACTTACGACCGGTTGGGTAGTCCTTGATGTACGACCGGTTTAGTCCTCGACTTACGACTGGTTGGGGTCGTGGCATTAAAAAGGTTGAGAACCACTGGGCTAGAGGAAAGAACAAAGGATTAGGAATATAAATACGTATTAGGGAATGTAAACTCAGACAGCACGTCGGTCGAAAAATTATTATTGTATGTATGGGAAAAAATTAATAAAAACTTTTACCCCCCCCCCAAAAAAGGAAATGGGGTTTGGTCTTACCCAGTTTGGTCACGAAACGTCTGCAAGAAAACCACCAAGGTCCCCAAGGCTTTGGATCGCCTTTGTGTAGCCACAGGGTAAATCGGGGGGGGGGTCTCCAACCGTGGCCATTTTAAAACTTGTGGACTTCAACTCCCAGAATTCCTCAGCCAGCATGGCTGGCTGAGGAATTCTGGGAGTTGAAGTCCACAAGTCTTAATGATGGCTGGCTGAGGAATTCTGGGAGTTGAAGTCCACAAGCCTTAAAGATGGCCGGCTGAGGAATTCTGGGAGTTGAAGTCCACAAGCCTTAAAGATGGCCGGCTGAGGAATTCTGGGAGTTGAAGTCCACAAGCCTTAAAGATGGCCGGCTGAGG